>NW_015386771.1:733243-750458 GCF_001527695.2 Protobothrops mucrosquamatus | reverse complement strand
ACATTGATGGGAAATTTAAAAAAGGGGGGGAAACAGGATATTGATTGAACAAATGGATTTTAAATGCAAATGCAATTGAGATATGTTTATAAACTGATACTATTGATATTATGTATAATACCAGAAAAATGTGATGAAGATGTCTATATTTAATTGTATTTGTATTAAAAATAACAAGAATTGTATTTGCCCAGTATGGAAAAATGCATACCACCGGAAGAAGAGAGGATCAAGGAAGCACTGGATGGTGGAGTATTGGAACTAGACTGAGAAAGTTAATATATACCACTGAATTACTAATAGACCCAGACAACATGTTGCTTATTAAGTACTTATGATTGTAAAATTAGAAAATTAATAAAATATTTATAAAAAGAAATATATAGGTACTTGAATAATTGCACTAGAGAACTATATATAGAATTGTTATCATTTACTGTTAAAATGATATATTATCCTTATTTTTTTCTTTTTCCTTTGTTGTATTTTTGCAGTTGTGGCCCAAATTCATGGATGTTACTAGGTTGTAGATCAGTGATGGCGAACCTTTTAGAGGTCGAGTGCCCAAACCACAACCCAAAACCCACTTATTTATTGCAAAGTGCCAGGGCATTGTGGTGCCCCCAGGGGGGGCATGAGGATGTGGCCCACTGGGGAGCGTGGCTGGGGTGGGCATGGCCGCCTCGATGCTGCTCATGGGGAGGGCACCTGTAGGGGCCGGGCAGGGGTGGGGAAGATCCAGGGGGTCTCTGGCAGGTGGGGTGGTGAGCAGGAGGCCCAACATAGATGGGGGGAGGCGTGCAATCCTAGCTGGGACTAGGGGGCCATGGCATCAATGGGGATCTGGCTTTCCCTGCTCGGGGTGGCCTTTGGCTTGCTGGGTGTGGGCATGCTCTACCACCTCTACTTGAGCTCGCTAGCTGGCCGCTTTGCCTTGTTTGTGTTGGGTGCGGCTGCTGCCCCGGGCGGCAGTGGCAGCCTAATGTACCTGCACAAACTGCTGGCAGCGGCAGCATGTGTGCCCACAGAGAGGGCTCCGAGTGCCACCTCTGGCACGCGTGCCATAGGTTCGCCACCACTGTTGTAGACAGTTGATCTAACTTTCTCCATCATAGGACTTCCCAGAATTCCCAACCAGTAAGACCATTGCTGTAAATCTTAGAAACTGAAGACTGTGCTCCTGGAGGATGCCTAGAATATAGAGGGCTGATCTAATTCAATACCTGGATAAGATTTCATTCAAGCAGTGTAACTTAGAGCAGGAAGTAGTGATGGGTTTTTCAAAAATTGTTTCCATTTATATGAATTAACCTGTGAATCCTCATAACCCCTTAAGATTGAGCCTGTAGTCTTGTGTATACTTGCTTCCACAGTTCCACTGAATGAAACTTGCTTCTAAATAAACTTGTGGTACTTTGAATTATGCTAGGTGTTCTGTGGCTTTTAAGTAAATCTGGAAATAGTTTTATGTCATTAAAATGTGAACGCCAAACATTCTGAACTGTTTCTTTAATGGGACTGCTAAAAATACAAAAATGCAGCTATATTGCAAAGTGACACTTATTGCAGGAGTTGATAAGAAGTATCTCCTGTTTAACACTTTCACTCACACTTTCTAAGAAAGATCAAATTAATTCAGAGTAGAAAATTCTGAGAGTGCAAACATTGCTGTTTGATGATTGGAAGGCTGAGGATAGCATTGCCTGCATTTGGGGCATAAGAAAAAAGTAATCAACACCCCATTTCTTGTGGCGTTGTGTGGCACAAACACAAACTGAATCCTAGGAAGCACTGTTGATTTATCCAATTCAGAATCCAGCTGGATTTGATGAGGGAGTCATATTTATTGCTTCTGCAGTGATCATAAAGATGTATCTCCATAGATGTACATATATTTCATTTTAGCACGGAGATTATGTGGTGAACTAGTTCTTCCTTCATCCAAGCTCTCTGTGTTCTTTCTTTCTTTTTTCTGTTACTGAGTTAGATGCAGCAAGAATAATTGCAAATTGTGCTCTTTCTCTATAGGACGGGATCATAATTCCAGAAAAAAAATTCAGAGGAAGAGCAGTGTTGAAATGCTAAAGCTGTAAAATGATTGACTGACTGACCTCTTTGCTCTGACAAGAGAATGTGCATGATAGATTAGCATGGACTCTCAGAGACCATATGCTCTCATTCTCGCTCATAATTTTGAAAAACATACAAACAAAAATGGTGTTGCCAATTTTGCTAGAAGACAAAGATTGAAGATTGTTTTATCTGTAAATGCTATGTGGCACCTTCTCTTTCTTTCATGGTATTTGTTTTTCAAGATAGCAGTTTAAACGGTGATATTATTTTACAATACTGGTTTTCTAATTAAAAGTTAAAAGGTTAGAATTCAACTGGCAAAAGATTATTTACAAAGTTCAGTGCATTTTACAAGCTGAATTTCTCCTATTAAAAATAAGCACCACTGAGTTCAAGAAGGATTTATTCCCAAGCAATATGTTCAGTGGAGCTTTCTCTCAATTAATTAGTCACATTTATCCCAATAAATTTGGCATCATACTTTATTCTGTTGGATAAATAGAACTAGACTCAGATGTCATGCTAGGCCACTGGATGTCTACCCAATGTCAGAATTTACAGAATCCACTAAGTCAACCCAAACAACATTTTGGCATTGTGTGATATGTAAAACCAAGTGCTGTCTTGATGCCCTGATTTTGAATTTAAACCCTTCAGATTTTATTGCAGTGTAACTAGATATAATTTATTAAATGAAGGTGTTTAATGTAGAAAATTCTGGAAGACCTAATTTTGTATTTTAATTTTCCATCTTTCAAATTGTCCAGTGCATGAAGCTAACAATTGGAGAAGACATACCTTCTCTCATCTCATATTCAAATAATGGAATTGTTCTTATCTCATTACATCCAAATTTTTTGGCAAACAAAAACATTTGAAAAACAGCTTGAAAGTTAAAAAAAAACCTTGTGATCTATAAAAACAAACAAGAGTCTGATAATCACGGTACTGAAATCTGCACAACAATAAGTACTGTGAAATCCATGTGGAAAAGCATATATAAAATATATTTTATACATCTTTCTATGAGTCAAGGTGAAAGGAATTATTTAAGGCATTGAAGTTTATTCTATACTAGTCCCTTAAATATTCCTAGACATTTTCTATCCTCTATACTCTGGGTCCAGAAATATTCCTCCAGGCAGCTTAGGTTGGTTGGTTCATTCATTCGATCGATCAAATGTTTGCCCAACTTGCAATGCAACCCTATATGGCCAGCATCAGGTTAAAACAATAAACAAAAACTAACAACCGATCACATCTAAGGTCACTCATTCATCCACTTGATCAACCTCTTAAAGATGGCCTCACAAAACACCCAAAGTCCAGTGCCCAAGATCAATGCACATCGAGTGATCAATACAGAAAATTCCAAGACCATCTAATAAGATTCAAACCTAGAATCCAGAATCAGAAATCCTTTTCAAAGATTTATTCTAAATATATAATATTAGACCAGACTCACACATTGTGTTCAACCATCTATGCTTTCATAAATTTATTGGGTACATGTATTCCATATACCGGCTTGGGCAACTTGCAGGTAACATATAACCTACTTTGGTCTCTTTTCCACAGACTTCAAAGACCAGATCATGTTGCCTAAATTCTTCAGAAATAGTATAACTTTCTGCAATAATTATTGTATTTAATAAAAGGCAGAAATATATGTATTAAGCCTTTTCAAATCAAAATGTGTTTGCCCATCTGTAAATCTCCTTATTCTGCTCCTTCCTTCCTCCCCAGTGGCTGGAAATTATCATTACTGTCCCTCCAGTTATATTACCATATTACCACACCTGCTTCTGATAAAACAAGGAGTTTCAATATGCCTAGTTTTGCAGATTTACAATTCTTAATAACTGGATTCATATGCCCAAACCATGCTGTTGATTAGAGTGGTATGCAAACCCAGTTTCATTGGTATTTATCAAACATAATAATAATAATAATAATAATAATAATAATAATAATAAGAAGAAGAAGAAGAAGAAGAAGAAGAAGAAGAAGAAGAAGAAGAAGAAGAAGAAGAACAACAACAACAACAACAACAACAACAACAACAACAACAACAACAACAATAATAATGTTGGAAGGGACCTTGGAGGTCATCGAGTCCAACCTGCTCATGCAGGAAACCCTACACCATTTCAGACAAACGGCTGTCCAGTCTCTTCTTAAAAACTTCCAGTATTGGAGCATTCACTGCTTCTGGAGGCAGGCTGTTCCATTGGTTAATTGTTCTAACCGTCAGGAAGTTTCTCCTTAGTTCTAGGTTGCTTCTCTCCTTGACTAGTTTCCATCCGTTGCTTCTTGTCCTGCTTTCAGGCGCTTTGGAGAATAGCTTGACTCCCTCTTCTTTGTGGCAACCCCTGAGATATTGGAACACTGCTATCATGTCCCCCCTCGTCCTTCTCTTCGTTAAACTAGACATACCCAATTCCAGCAACCGTTCCTTGTTCTTGGTTGCTCATCTGGGAAACAAACCTAACTAGGTGAGGTAGGCACTGAAAGGGATCATTCCCCCCCCTTTTTTTTCCTACTTGAACACTGACAGTTGCCTGGGTTTGCACCTACTAACTAAACCAAACCAACCGGACCACATAAATAGCTTGGTTGTAATATGCAAAGCTTGATCCATGTTGATCTGTTGCTGTTCACATAGCTTGATTATTAACTTTTCCTGCAGAACTTCTAAAAAGCTTACATATTGAAACTACTATAAAAATCACCTTGGTCCCAGGAGGTTTTAGCATTTGGGCTTCTGTACATTTTTGTTACAACCAAGATCTGGGTGAATGGCTTTTACATTTCTGAGAACTACTTCTAGGCAATAAAGAAGTGCACTTCAGCTGCAAGAAGATTGTTTTTTAAATAAATAGGCTTCATAATAAAATTGGCACTACCTTGGTATAACACATTTGTAGCTGTGGAACATATGTTTTTATGCACAGCACATCAGGAATCTTACAACTGGGTCCATAAAGTGGTTTGTCAGGTTTTGGCTTAGTGAACAGAAAGAATCCAAGCACAATATTTTTTTCTTTCGTATCAAGATTCAGCTCTACAAAGCAGTAGCCATGTGACCAACCAACACGAAATCTGTTAGGAGCACCTGGCTGCTTTCCCATTTTACAGAATAACAGAGTTGGAAGGGAACTTGGAGGTCTTCTAGTCCAACCTTCTGCAGAAAACCCTATACCATTTCAGACAAATGTTTGTCCAATCTCTTCTTAAAAACCTCCAGTATTGGAGCAACCTCAAGTTCTGGAGGCAAGTTGTTCCACTAATTAATTGTTCTCACTGTCAGGAAATTTCTTCTTAGTTCTAGGTTGCTTCTCTCCTTGATTAGTTTCCATCCATTATCTGTTCTCAGCTGGGCATCCTGTTTTACAGTAGTGAATACTGGTCAGTTTACCTACACACAATAGAAGGTCTGCAAGCAGCACAGCCTGGTTGGGTGCAGCTAGGCTGAAGCACCAAGGACAAAATGATTGCATCCAGTTGCCTGACACTCTTTGGAATGCTGGACTATTGAAAAACCCTAACAAGTTTCCAGGAAGGCCCATGGAACCTGGTTGCTATCTAAGGACACTAAAAATTGATGCCGGCTGTAGCTGGGTACTCAGAAAGGCCATACAGGTAATCTTCAACTTACAACAATTAATTTAGTGACCAAAGTTACAACAGCACTGACTTATGACTGTTTTTCACGCTTATGACAGTTGCAGCATCCCCCTGGACATGTGATCAAAATTCGGAATCTTGGCAACTGGCTCAATTTTTTGACAGTTGCAATGTCCTGGGGTCATGTGATCACCTTTTGCAACTTTCTGACAACCAAAGTCAATGGGGAAGCCAGATTCACTTTACTAACCATGTTACTAACTTAACAACTGGATTCATATCCAACACACTTTCCTCCTGCTATTTTCCTCACAACAACCCTATAATGTGGATTGGGCTGAGAGAAAAGTCGTAAAATGGGACAAAACACACTTAATTGTCTTGTTTAGCAACAGAAATTTTGGGCTGAATTGCAGTCATAAATCAAGGACTACCTGCAGTGGTGGGATCCAAATATGTGAACAACCGGTTCTCTGTGTGGATGCTGCTTCCGGAAGTCCATTCTGGGCCTGGGGAACAAAAAATTAGCTACCAGTTTTGCTGAAGTGGTGCGAGCCGGCTGAATCCCACCACTGACTACCTGTATACTCTCATGTGTAGGAAAATGAATGAAATGGCTGTAAAAGAAGATTAGAAGAAAAAGGGCGAGAAATCAGACTTTCTGGCAAAGATGCAAATTACATGAGCTAATGGAGCTAATTAGATCTGTGCTAGTATATCAAAATATATTCTGAAATTTTATTTGTGAGATAAGTGGGATAAGTAATCCAGCAATCCCACAAATACTATAGAAAAAGCAGAAAAGCTGTAAAAACAAGGAAAATGACCAGGCTTTTACTAATGAAATAAATATTTGAGATATATAGTGAAGCTTAGTAGCTAGATAATCCACTTGCTTTAATGGCTGATGCACCATTCCATTTTTGTTATATGAAGCTGAGTGCTGGAATCATATTTTACATTACATAATCCTGTAAAAAATAGCAGGATAGCAAGTCCCTGGGAAGACATTCAGAGTGCCACAGGTTTCCTCCTTCTGTACTACACCAGAACTGCCCTAAGTGCCAGCAAATTATATTATTGTTTATTGCAACATACAGTATGCATTCAGCTCACACTCTTCTGATTCCTCTTTAAGTGCATATATAAATATCAATAATACTTGTAAAAGAGATACTAGAATTATAATTAGTCAGAAGCTGAATATGAATCAACAGTGCCACATGACTTCAAAATATAAATTTTAGGTTGGCTCCATTCATGGAAAATAATAGCTTCAGATCTGGGCACTACGCTTTAGAGGTCTGGAAAGTAAGCCCAATGAGCAAAGACCAAGAGTGCTGTATGTTTAGCTTTGGGAAGATATGACTAAGGAGTAGGACAGGGGAGATGTAGTAGCACTTCTCATATAGTGATGTCACATTTAAAACTGCTACGATGTGTCTCTAATCTTTGAAGAAAGTTATGGAGTAATGGTCTTGGGTTATGGGAATGTAGATTCCACTTGAATGCCTGGAAAGCTACCCTGAATGTGTCCTGACATTTTACTAAGCCATAATAATTACTAAGCCATAATGTGTTGTGGTTTCTGCATCAATAATTTAACCACAGTAATCCCTATATCCACAACCACAAAATTGTACTGCTGCACATAACATGTTTTACTAGGGCTTCCCTTGAGAGTGGTTTGGAAGGATCAATTAATACAGAATGAGAATCAAAGGTGTTCAATAGATAATGCAAACTGATGTGACCAGAATGAACATTGTATTTTAGGTTGATTATATATTTTTAACTCCAATGTTGGACTTTGTTCCCAGCATTGACTTAATCCCACCATCATCTAAAAAGAGTATATACATATATATCATAAATAGAAAAATAATTGCAATGGTAAATGTACTTCAATAATAAGTCAATATTAACATACTTAAGCAGAGAAATAGAATGAGAAACAGAAATGGGCAGGCAAAAAAGTAGCGGGAGCAGGAGTAACTTATGATTTCCTGCCAGCTTCCCCATTGACTTTGCTTGTGGGAAGCTTGTGGGAAGCTTGTGGGAGCACCAGAAATCACAATCACATGACTTCTGGGATGCTACAGAGGCCACAACTTTGCGAATAAAAATAATCTGAAGATCCTTGAAATGTTAATTCCACAAGTGATGGATGTAAGAGTATTGGATACTAGATATTTTATGCCTTTTTTAGGTTAGTGAATTTGAGGTACCCTAATTCAAAAATCGTTGCATTATGATGCAACATTTGGACTAACACATAATGAAACTGTAATTAATATATATAAATCCCAGCTATTCATTAAAGCAGCTGGGGAAACTATTACTTATTACCTCTTTGAGTAAGCGTATTTTCAGAGTTCATTGAAGAAAGGATGGTGAAAGTTTTCTATTTCAGTGTTGATTGAAGAAAGGATGGTGAAAATCTTCTGTTTCAATGTTGACTGCTTGCTAGCCTCCTTTTCTTGGACACTACCCTCCTTTTATAGGATGTGGAAAATACTGAAACTCTGCCTCTTTAGAGAGAGAGGCTGTTGCTCTGTACAGTTAAAGAAAATTCTTCTAGGTCCTGAATTTAGTCTGTGAATCAGGAAATGTTCAAGGGATATATTCATCTACCTTATAATTTTTGTTGAAATGATAATGATTCAACCTAATTTTATCAGCTGTGCCATAATATAAATGGAATTTTATGGACAACTTGGGTGAATTCAGACCACTCAGTATAATGTCAATTTCTTAGATTTTTATAGAGCAGTGGTTCTCAACCTTTTTAATGCCGGTCGTAAGTCGAGGACTACCCAACCGGTCGTAAGTCGAGGACTACCCAACCGGTCGTAAGTCGAGGACTTTCCCTGCCTGGGCGCGCCACGCATGCATGGTTCCGCCCCCTGCGCCGGCCGAGGCGTAGCTGGCAAGCGGCAGAGACAGAGCAGGCCAACCACCAGCTGGCCCAGCCCAAGGGAGATAAGGCACCCACCGGAAAAGGGGAAAAAAATGGCGGACAAAAAAAATGGCGGACAAAAAAATTGGCGGACAGCCTTGCTTGGCGACCCCCATGAAATGGTCGATCGACCCCAAATGGGGTCCCGACCCACAGGTTGAGAACCACTGTTATAGAGCATAATTGGATCGCTTGGGAGTTTCTTGCATCCTTCGATAGAATATTTATAACCATAGTAATAATAAGTTATTTGGTCCAGAAAAGATATTTTCTAAATTAGCTGTACAACTGCCTCTTAAGAACAGCTGATATCATTCCAAGACAGAACATCAAACCCATCCAGCCAATAGATTAGGTCTAATAAAGGAAAGAATCAAGAAGGCATGTAGCCATCTGCATTTTTCATTACTACAAAAAATACCTTCTTCAGCCTTAGGCTGAATAAGCTGAAACCAATTTTAGAAAATTGGAGAAGATAGTGCATTGCACATGTTACTGTTTTCAGCATTCAGATAACTTTGATGTTGAGGAATTTTATCATCAAAGCATCTAGGAAATTCATTATTGCAAGGAATTCAGTGTACTATCTCATAGGACAGATAAAAGTAAATTTCTAATTAGAAAAGCTCTACAACTTTTTGAAGACATATGGACTCAGCAAGGTTTTGCTTTTTTCACTGTCACAACTTAAGCATGACTATGTCCTAGAGAGTACTCCAACATTTATTTAGTCATCCTCACAACATTTCATAAATGCCCCCAACTCAATGCAAAATACGTTTTGGGATTTGCGTATGTCTGAACTATCAGTAACCAATTCTTGTTCTAGCAGATTTACTTCTGAAAAACTATCATATCACTCATGGAATGGTCTGTATGTCACATCTGGAATTAAAATGAGCTGTTTCATGGCTGCCCAAAGCATTTTTCCTCTCAATGTCAGGTGATATGTATCATAGCTAGAAAACCTGCAAAAAACCATGGATCCTTTTGAACTTTAGGGAGCGCTTAGTGATCAGACCAATGATCCACCTTCTCACATATTTCTATAGTAAGACAAAGATCTCAAGAATATTGCCAACTGTAACTGTCATGGACTCTCCTAGAGATTCAGTAATCTCATGCCTCTTTAATAACAGAACATTTTATCGGATCCTCAACCTTGTGGCAAAAAGGTGTGGGGGAAATAATGTCAGAAAGCCAAACTTCCTCAGGAAGTTGTTAACACTGACATTGAGGCTATACTTCTGACATAATGCTTAAAGAAACTTAGGACTACACTGTGTGAATTGTCTGATAGTGTTCAATGCACATTAGCAGATTCAATTGCATTACAGTCCATATTTTAACCAATATATATAAACAAATCATTCTTCCTGTCCCCTTTCAGCCAGTACAACATGCAGGAGCTAACCCTTCAGTAGTGCAAACACTGGATTCTCTGTTGTTTCTGTTTTCCTAATAATGAAAAATTTTGGCATTCATGAATATAAATAAAAGCAGTAATTAATTCACTGGTACAATTTCATGCTTACTAATCATGGCTATTAAAGTGATCTGTGAACAGACTTCAGTTGGATGAATTTTCTGTATTCTGTTGTTTCAGATGTTTAATTCCATCCCTCCTCCCCAAATGAGAGTTAATTTCTCTTGGGTTAGGATGTTAGCAACTGGAAAAGAGTATCTTCAATAACTTGCCTCTGATGTTACCACTAATAGGTCTTCACCCCCATATTTACATGTTTACTCTTAATCAGTGTAACTGTTGCTGTCAATCTCCCCAAATATAAGATTGAATATCTGATGTTCGTTACCTCTACCAATTGTCATTAAATTAGCAGCTTCTGTTTTTAAACATGAAATAAATGTTATAATAATGATCCAAAATGTGTCTCTAGGACAAGGACCTGAAGGAAATCATGTTCAGATTCCAGATCCCTCTGTAGCCTCCCGAAAGATTTCTTCAATTAGGCAAGAACATATGTTCTCACATATTTCCACTGTTTATTTCCTGGTGCGTGAAAAAGCCTTGGACTGGAAAATGTTCACCTGATCCCCTTATTCCCCTGCCTTCACTATTTAATTAATTAGTTGTATTATTATGTAAGCATCAGACAAAAGTAAAAGATCAAAATTAGAGATCTGCTAGTCTTTAGCTGTAATAAAGTTTATGTCCTTGTCAAAAATACAGATGCAAGAAATAAGATATTGCATAATGACAAAACTTGGTAATAAAAAGCATTTCTCCTTCTTTTCATTTTTCTTTTCCCTAACCACTATTAGATATTTACTGTATACTTTGTTTCAGAGTTTAATGGTTATTGCTTATATCCCAGTCTTTTATTTGTTTAATCAATTTCTCTCTTTTTTCCAAAAGCCATATTCTTGTCTGGCTGTATATTCCTCCATTGCCACATATTCCTCCATTGCCACATATTCTCTCATTTTTGGTCTCCCAATCCTGTATCATCAGCAGGGTTTTTCTTTTACAATGTTGTGCTAGATTATTATTATTTTTCTAATGTCAATGTACATCTCAGTATATTATATTTATGCACTCTGAAATCATTCCCATTTTACTTTCAAAGTTCCTTGAATATTTTGTTGCATTTATTTACAGTAGTTTTGATTTTGATGTTTTTATTTTTTGCATCACATATGATAATATATTCCTTACTTGTTATGGCATTTCCAGCATCTATTGTTACATGATTGATTCATTTTAGAAAATTTGGCAGAGTTAAACTTTTTATATTAATTTTCCTTTAAATTGTAGCTTAGAATAAATTTTACTAATTTTCCCTATAACTTTTCCCATTGATCCATTGTGATATTTCTTTAAAAATTTGCATTCATTTTTTCATGCAGTGTTTAATTCGTCTCCATATCATATTTCAATAACAGTACAGACACATATCTAATAAGTGACTTTGATTTTGTGTATGTGCTCCAAATTCTGTCCTCTTTCCCAAGGATCCTCCTTTTTAAGATTGCTTTTTATCTTTTCAGCTATTTGCAAATACATTGACCATGATAGGTTCATTCCATCATGTTGTATCTTTAATCTGTTATTTGAATCTGAATATATCACAAATTTACCTTTCAGTAATTTTCTTTAGAGTAAAAAAGCATTTGATGAAGATGCTAATGTGGCCTCATCTTACTCCACCTCTATATATGAGTTTAAGGCTATGTGCTGAAAAACAATAGTTCTTTTGTGAATTCTTCTTAATTTTTTCTTTAAAAGGAAGTTATTTATCAGCACTGATCCTAATTAATGTCTGCCTGAGAATAGGTCCTTTGGAAGGCATGAATGGCTTAGCAAGTAATTTAGCTCATTCATCTTTGATCCCTTCAGGAAAAGAGACAATAGTAATAATGTTTGGACAAAAGGCAATTTGCAAATGGTACTATATACTATTCCTGAAATTAATAAAATACCAGAAATTATTTCAAAAAGAAGAATGAGTCCATTACCATTAGTCAAATATAAAACCTGCTGTTTCAAACAAAAAATGTTAATTAAGTATACTTTAGATGAAATGTGCAGTGTGAACATATCAAATCGCATAGGGGTGTGTGTGTGTGTGTGTGTGTGTGTTTGTGTAAAAAAGCAAATGTATGCCAAACTGTGATATTTTCTGCACTAGGACTAGAAGTTGGCAGGTTCAAAACCTTTATCAATCTCTCTGCTAATTGTGAGTTTGACTAGCTTTTGGAACTTTTCTTCCTTACACTGCAAGTTCTTTTCACTATAAAAGGCAGAAAAACAAAATAATCAGTCAAGGGAGTAACACACACCATTTTCTTAATTGCACTGGAAGACATTTGTGCAGAGCTTTAATTGGGTGTACCATTACTGGAGATCTTTTAACATACAGATTGTAAAACTATTCTCCAATAAAGGATATTTTGTAGCTCTGGGTTGAAATAAGGGGTCCTTGGTGCCCTCTGAGCTTGATTGTTTTCTTGCACCAAGGACCCCTCAAAACTATTCTCTGCTGTGTATGTGTGTAAGGGTTGAACTTGTTGATAAATGTTATTTAGGTAGCCCTTGACCTATGATCACAATTGAGCCCAAAAGTTATGTTGCTAAGTGAGACATTTGTTACGTTTTGCCCCATTTTACAACCTTTCTTGCCACAGTTGTAAAGTGAATCACTGCAAGTGTTAAGTTAGTAACACGGTTGTTAAGTGAATCTGGCTTCCCCATTGACTTTGCTTATCAGAAAGTTGCAAAAGATCCCTTTTGCACATGAAAGAAGAAATAGGGGAGACATGATAGCAGTGTTCCAATATTTGAGGAGCTGCCACCAAGAAGAGGGAGTCAAATTATTCTCCAAAGCGCCAGAGGGCAGGACAAGAAACAATGGTTGGAAACTGACCAAAGAGAGAAGCAACCTGGAATTAAGGAGAAATTTGGGTTTTCTTGTAGACATTCCATTACCAAAACTAGGTATCAGGGCTTTTTTTTTCTCATAGAACGCCCACAACGGAGTTCTGGCACCTTTTTTGGTTGGAACCTTGTAGGGTAGGCAAGGCGGGTTGTATAACGTGTGTGAGTTTCGGCACCTTTTTTTTTTTTTTTAAAGCACTGGGTAACATTATCAGTGCTAGTCATCATCATTAGCACTGATGATGTTACCTAGTTTAGGTAATGAAACATCTGCAAGAAAACAATCAAGCTCAGAGAGCACCAAGGACCCCTTGTCGAAATACAACATTTGGTATCCCTTGCTAGTGGCCATGCTGGCAGGAGCTTCTGTAAATTATAATTAAACAACACTGGGAAACCACAATATCCTCATCCTGTCTCTAGAAGAGACTGGACGTGTTTTAGAAAGTTGCTTTGCATCCGATCAGGTTATTTATTCTTTTAGGCAAGCTCTCTGCTTTGGCAGATGGTAGCTTCCAGGCTTTTGGGCATAGAAGTTTCTTTTTGACTCTCTTCTTTTTAAGCAGAGATGCTGGAGACTGCCCTAAGATTTCCTACATGCTAAGGATGTGTTCTGTCATGGTCCTTACAAAATTGTAGAGCTTGCCAGACTCCTGATACTATCACCAACCACTATCTGCCATAGGTAAATGTCAGCCTTATTTATTTGCCAAATGAAAATCAAGATGTTATAGTAGGTTCCCACATAGAGTCTCTAAGCTCTCACTCAGAACTACTTACCTGCAGCAAGGTGGCTGCATCATATGCATTCAGGCCTTGTTTCTATCCCTGAGGACGACACATACTTTTTAGTTTATTGTTCCACTGAAACAATATATTTAATGTTGTCAAATGATAAATGTTTTGCTAATTTTCTAATTCTCTTAGACAACAGACATGATTGTGATAATTAATTCATTAAAGAGTGCTGGTTCCATCAGATTTAAAGTATACATCCTTTGAGGTGATAACTAAGGCACTATGATTTATCTGTCTTGGTTTGGAAGTGGGTCATGTAGAGAGCCTAGTAAGGTGGCCCTTTTGTGCAGATCATGTCATAAAAAAGTGTTGGATCAGACTACAATAATTGTATTTTCTATGCAACTGTTCTTAGCTTTTGTTATTTGAAAGCCAGATTTTAAATTCTCTTTTTAAAAACAACAGCTTACCCTGTAATAACTGGAAGTAATTTACATATGCAGGTGGAAGAGTGCTGTCTATAAGTGTTTCAGCAACACAACTTTTAAACCGTGGGGGCTTTAGGGGCCCAATGGATGCCTTGAGGTTCTCCAAAGATTACGGCAACTATTGTAAATTTTAAAATCTAAAAATGCAAAAACATAAGTCTGGAAATTTAGGCCACATCCATTCTGAAGTTCTGGAGACCACAAAGAAGATACAGGTAATCCTTGACTTACAACAGTTCATTTAGTGACTGTTCAAAGTTACAATGGCACTGAAAAAAGTGACATGACTGCTTTTCACACTTGCAGTATCCCCATGGTCACAAGATCAAAATTTGGACGCTTGGCAACTGGTTCATATTTATGACAGCTGCAGTGTCCTGGGATCATGTGATCACCTTTTGTGATCTTCTGACAAACAAAGTCAATGGTGAAGCCAGATTCACTTAATATCCATGTTACTAACTTAACGACTGCAGTGATTCACTTAACAACTGTGGCAAGATAGGCTGTAAAATGGGGCAAAATTCACTTAACAACTGTCTCGCTTAGCAACAGAAATTTTGGGTTCAACTGTAGTTGTAAGTCAAGGACTACTTGTATTAGAAACTAATAGCGGTTTGCAGATAATCTTTCTCTCTCTCTCTTCCTTCCTTCCTTCCTTCCTTCCTTCCTTTCCTTTCCTTTCTTTCCACTGATTAAGGATCAATTCCTCAAAGTGCACTATAACAAAAAATGGTTTATTTAATTATGCCTTCATATGATGATGAATTTAGCTGATGTTCATAAAACTAGTCTTATTATTACCATTATGAAGCAGCAGTAACCTATTTATCAAAACACAGCACACCCTAATGTATGAATCCTAACGCCACTCTTTCTGAAGAGGACTCCTCTTTCCTTCAGGATCAACGTAGGGATACTTCAGTGATCTTCACAGGTAGATAAACTTTATTACACATTTTAACGAGACTGAAGACCTGCCCGCTCTCACAATAAGGGCTAACTACAATTTTTCCTGGACAGAGATAACTTAGCCTTAGTTACCAGTGCTTTGGTAATGGAGATTATTGCTGTAAGTGCTCTCTGGGGCTGTATTTGAAGGCTGTCCAAAAGCTTTGCTGTTATCAAATGAGCGAAAGTAAGTCGAGTCAAGTTTACTAACAATCGAATGAAAGGTTTTGAAGTGTCGTACTCTGAGACTATAAACGAATTGTTTAGAGTCGGTAGAGTTATCGTAGTGACAGGTACGTCTCCTATTCTCCGTTTGTCGTTTTACTGAAAGTACTATGTTCGGGGTCTAGAAAACATACACACAACGTTACAAAATGTGGTGTATGGAAGAAATGGAGTTTTTGCATAATAACATGAGTTTTCTTCATTCTGACCAAACTGTCACATTCTACTAATATTTCTGAACAAAAGCACGTGATCTGCAAAGTTGAATGACCTAACTGGGAAGTTTGCTTGGTACATATGTACATACATTCATGCATATCATCATACTGTTTACCTTTCATGGTAAGAAACATTATGCAAAGGGGAAAAAAGGAGAAAAAACAGTAACCAATAGAATTAAAGGCCTGACACAATAAAAGAAAAGGAAACATCATCAAAATTATTTATTCCAACACCGTTCGCTGTACCGCATCATACCTTTCTATCCTTGTAAACTATCCTTCTTCCACTGCATCCATACATTGATTTGTACATTGCCTTTGTATATTAAAATTCTCCCCTTTCTTTTTGAGATTCTCATTGATTCTGTCCAACTATAACTTTCTCTTATTTGTTAAGAATTCCATTTATTTTGATGCATGCTTCACTTCCATCGTATGGTTCTTTTTATTGCATCCAGCAACACATTTTCAGCTCAGCATGCATGCAAAATGTTCTCTTTTACAGGTAGTTCTTGACTTATGACTGGAAATGAGTATGGAATTATAGTCGTTGCAGTCATTAAGCGAGTCGCTAAGACTGAATCTGTTTTTATGACATTTTTTTTTGCAGTGGTTGTTAAATAAATTCATTTTCCCCAGTGAAACTTGAATTAAATGCCAGAAACCAGCAAAATAAATATATCAAAAATTGCAACCATGTGACTGCGGGACACTATAGACAGCTGTAAATGTGAATTGGTTGCCAAAATTCAATCATATGACTGCATGTGTAGGGGTGGCCATTGTAACTTCAAAATCAGCTTTGGAAGGGGAGGGGTCTGTTATTGAACAGTTGTAACTCAAGGACTACCTATACTGCTATTACAATGCCACTTCCTTCTCTTATTTTCCTTAGCTTTTAAAACTTTTAATACTTTTGCTGTGTCCCTTACTTCTGTTTCATTATTTAAATGTTACTGTAGGTTTAGACATTGCAAGGTATATAACAGTTTAGTCAACAAACGCCCGTTCTCCACTATGCAAACTATATCCATTTTACCCCATGAGCTTGCTCTTAACACTGTTATGAGTTTGGTCATCCTGATTACTGTGAAACAGTCTATCGCTAGGCAACTGATGGATGGTCAGGGATTAAACAAAGAATATTAATGTTCCTTAATGGCTTAAAAACTCTTTTCTATGCCTTTGGGATGGGGAATGACACCATTGGGTTAGTAAGGGGGAAGGAAAGAGATTATTTTAGAAAGTCTAAATGTGGACAAAGGAAGTATTTAGATAAGTTAGTGAAGGCATTTTTTTGTTCTAGTGTTTTTTCAGGAACCTAAAGCAAGGTAGGTTGTTTATAATAATAATAATAATAATAATAATAATAATAATAATAATAATAATAATAATAATAATAATAATAGTAAAGTTGGAAGGGACCTTGAAGGTCATCTAGTCCAACCCCCTGCTCAGGCAGGAAACCCTATACCATTTCGGACAAATGGCTGTCCAGTCTCTTCTTAAAAACTTCCAGTGTTGGAGCATTCACCGC
>NW_015386771.1:726479-732077 GCF_001527695.2 Protobothrops mucrosquamatus | reverse complement strand
CTTCCATTAGTTCTTAGCATTTCTAAGAAGAGTTCTGCTACTAATTAGCCCAAATGTCTTGCTTTTTCATAAAACAGCAAAGAGCACATGCTCACAATCATGATTCTTGAATATATGCTTTAATGAATGCCACTATTTTCAATTTTCTTCAAGTCAAGGAGTTGAGAGACTTGTAGACTGGCACATAAGAGGAGATTAGAAATATTGTTCCAGTATGTTAAATTTAGTCACCGCACTGTTTCATGTCATCAAACAATCCGAAAAGTACTTTAACTCCCGGAACTTTCTGCAATGCCCATGCTTGTCTGGGAAATTCTTGGAGGTTAAGTCAACTTATTTGGAAGTTACCAAGATTGGGAAACACTAGACTAAAGATCCATTTCCTTCTTAACCATGAAGATGACAAGTTGATGCTGGACCAATCATATTATAGCCTGGTTGTTGGGAGATCCCCAATATAAAGGTTGTATCTTTTACATTTTTAAAAAATAATGGGCTGAATGATGAAATTGGATCTTAGAGATTTTGACAAAAGCAGCCTTTTCCAACCTGAGGGCTCCCAGATGTGTTACTTTGTGTTACCACTGTCTTGTGTATAATGTATGTCAGGCCATCTAAAGAGGACGTACCGTACTTAGGATCTCAACTCCACTTGAAGTAAGAGGATATGAGAAAGGAAGGCAGAGTTTTTCAATACATTGAAAATACAATGACCCCTACATTGAATCCAGATTCATACTTAGTCTTCTTACTTCTGACTTTCAGAAAAACTTTTTAAAAAATCTTTTTTTTTAAGCAGTCTTTTGGCAAATTTTCAACTCTAGTACATATGAATGGTGAACATCTGCATTTATTTTAATCTGTTTCAATTACAGTTTTGAATTATTCGCTGGGAGATTGCTATTTAGGATTCTTCTGCTAATAGCCTAGAGTTGCCTGATGGGACAATGTAAAATTATTAATATATTGTTGTGTTATCTATACTATAGTTTACTATACTATACCTATAAATTGAGGTGTTCAGTTATTATTATCACCACCCCCACCCCTTTGCCTGCTATATTAGATGGTATCACTTTGGAAGAAAGCTGCCTTAGATTTTCTGCTTAGCAATAAAGATTCCTCAGTGACCTATCTCACAGACTGATTTTATCTCACAGTGCTGTTATGAAAATAGATGTTTGAGTTGGCATAAAATATGAAAAGTTAATACAGTATACAAAAATAGCACAACTTTGCTAACATCAATTCCATTTTGCTGATGCTATCTAAAGAATTTTAAATTGACATTGATAGATATTTTTCCGATCATATAGTTATATCCCAGTGTTCCATTTTTTAAAAGTGCTTCCAAATACATATAAAGTTACATGACACCCCCCAACCTTCCCTTCTGCACTTCACCAATAGAAGGAAAATAATTTTAGGAGCGGTTCGTCACTCACAATCAAGAATGATTTCTAAAACATTTTACTAATAGAAAGTGCAAAAGATAATACTCTGCCTCTCGGAATTGGGAGGAGGGAGCCCTGAATCACATTCAGTTATTACTGTATCTTGATTATTTACACCATCGCTCAAACCAGGAAGGCACTTTGCAAAAGCCGTCGACGTTTCCCGGCGCTGCGGGCTCTTTGGAGAGGAGCCCTCAACTGAACTACAGTACAGAATTTGGCTTCGCTCCGCCTTTCTCCTCCCGAGCGAGGCGGAGGTGGCGGGGCTGCCCCGCTATTTTCCTGCTTTCTGCGCGTGTTGGAAAAGTGGTGCCTGAAGCCAAGGAAGGGGAGGGGAGGGGAGAGGAGAAGGGAACAGAAGGAAAGTAAAGCAGGATCCCACTCCCAGCCTCGCTCTGGAAGGGAGTCTGGGCCTTCTTCTTGTCCTCCTCCCTTCGGAAAGCGACGGAGGGAGGGCGGGAGGAGGGCTTACCCGGCACATGCGAAGCAGTTTGGATTCTAAGAGGAGGGGGAAGAGGAGGAGGAGCTGGACGAAAGTGGTGCCCGTCTCGGTGCGGGTTTTGCTGCTCTAAGTTCCTCTTCCAAGCCTGCTGCCGCCGCCGCTGCTGGTCTTATGAAAGCCTGTGTCATCGCGCCTAACTGGGGCGAGAGCAGGGGAGGAAAATCCCTGCCAGCCAAATTTGGCACTGGAGGAGGAGGAGGAGGAGGAGGAGGAGAAGGACTTCGACCACGGCGAGGGACAGAAGAAATGCCATCTTCAGTGATTTGTGGCGCCTGCTGAAACGGGCGAGCCAGCCAAGCTCTGCTGCCAGGCGCAGTCTGACGCTGCCCAACTCCGGAGTGGCTGAGCTCGAAATGCCACCGAAGGAGCGGCGCCTTTTCCGACTCGGCGCGTGAACGGCCCTCCCAATCCTCTTCTCTCTCCCCCCCCCTTTTTCCCTGCTCGGCTCTCCCTCTCTCTAAAATGACGATCGGCTCGGAAACCTCATCATGGCCAACGGGACGGGGGCGGCGGCGACAGTCATGCTGAAGTGCGTGGTGATCGGCGACGGAGCTGTGGGCAAAACTTGCCTGCTCATGAGCTATGCCAACGACGCCTTCCCGGAGGAGTATGTGCCCACAGTCTTTGACCATTACGCAGGTAAGGGGGGGGGGACCAATGGTGTCTTGTTTGCAAGTGCTGAGTAAGTGTTTCCCTGTCACCTTTTCCCGCCCTCCCCCCCCCCATTGCCTCTCCCCGGTTCTCTCGCTCGCTCCCACCCCTTCAGCAGGAAAAGCAGCAAAGCAGGAACTTAAGCAAAAACTTTGCTCTCCCCCTCCGCGTTTTCCTCTCCCCCCCCTTTCTCTTCTCGTTTCTCCTCGTCTGCCGCCCTTCAACGAAAACCCGGCTCAGCCTTTCCCGACTGGGATTCTTCCAGATGTGTAACGCTGTCAAACGAGTTTTGAGAATGTCTGGGCAGCGAGTTAGGGAAAGTCAAGCTGGAATTTATAATGGCTTGAATTGTCTTTTGCTCCTGGGACAGTTTGTAGCAGCTCCTCAAAATGGCTTATTTACAGCGTCCCCCGCCCCCACCTCCCTTGGAGGGCTTCCCCTCTCTGCATTACGGTTGTCGGGTTAGTTATGGCAGGTGGGAAACGGAAAGGGAAAAGTGATGGGATCTTTCAACTATACTCAGGTTTGTTATGAACCAGAAGTATCCTGCTTGCCCTCTCCCCAATGACAAAGCCCCTGGAAGAGAGAGCAAAGTGGTAAAAGTTACTTTATTAGCAGAAAAGATCTTTAGTCATAATAAATGGGACCCTGCACATAATAACAAAAACCTTTATGAGCACAAGGAGAAATATTTCTTTAGGCACACTTTGATCAGTTGCAGTAGTTTGATCTTGTGAGCACATGCGTGTTAATGGGGATTGGGAAACATGCACTCACATGGACATCTTTACTGGATGCTGGATTGAAAAAGTGTTTCTGTACTCTTTCGTGCTATCAAAGAAACTAGCAAGAGTGTGTGTATTTTTGTATTTTCAATGCCTGATTCCCCTTCCCCATCCCTCCTCCCCCATTTTTCCACTGAATTATGGTGAGTGATTGAAATTGATCCTTTGCTTGTCCTCTTCTAGAGAGAAAAGACCAAATATGCTGATCCTCCTTCCCCACTTCATCCTCTCTTTCTTTTTGCAGTCAGTGTGACAGTTGGGGGCAAGCAATACCTTCTTGGGCTTTATGACACTGCTGGACAGGTAAGTACCTTTCTGATCCAATAGAACCAGACAAGGGTTGCGTTGAAGAAAAAAAAATAAGTCCAGCTTAGTGTGGACTTAAAAATAAATCCAGCTTAGAGTCTAAAGCTTTAGTTGTTTTTATGCTCAATTGCACATATTGAATTATTCAAAGATTCTGTTGAGAAGTCTCACTACAGCAGCTTCTACTAATCGCCTCATTTGCTGTCTTGCTACAGAGCTTTCAGAATGAGCCTGCTTCCTCTCTTGTTTTCTCTGCTCTCATTAAAAGACATTACAAACAGCTCTGTTAATGTGATGATCTGACTCTGGCCTTACAGTGAAAACAGTAGCTGTTTGCACTGCCCCAATGCCTGGGCTGACTTTTGAGTTCCCTGTTGTTTTCTCATTGGTGAAATGGCAACCAGAACTGCTGCCTCTGATTGGTGAATAATGGCATCATCTAATTTGGTAGAAAGGCATCTTGTCTGTTTATCGCAGCCCATTGCTTTCTGTCTTGAAAGAAGTCCTTTGAACTGAAACATTTGCAAGGAATGATTGAATAATTTGAGAGTATAGAAGTCTAGGAAGAATGTGTCTCTCCCTTCCTTGGGACACATCTACGTGGAGGCAAGGGGAGCAAAATAAGAAGGGAATTCTAAACTATTGCTTTTGCATCCAGAACTGTGAATTGCCATTGATTCTTGCAGTTTGTCTTCTTTTAATGTATAATGGTGTGGGCCCCTAAAACAATATCTCTCAGAGAATTACCCTAATATTTATTGTGCCAGAATGCTTTAAATGAAGACATTCATAGTCATGATGCTACTAGAATCAAAGATTTAGTCAAAATATACTTGGGAAATGGTTATGCAGTCCATGACTCACTTCCTTAATGACTGCACATCTGAGAAGCATCAAATACAAATTATAAAAAGAATTATGCCTCATCATATACAAAGTCTGTCTTAATCTGCCTTCTCTAATCTGTGTGAGTCTATTAAATCCCCAACTTCCATAATTCCCTAGGCAGCATTTTAGAAAAGCACTGGGTCTGAAAGGGCTAAAACTAACTTTTACTTTTTGTCTCACAGTAGCCAGTCAATAGCAGCATTTAAGTATTAAGTGTTCTTCCACCCATATTTCCCATAGATTGGTACTAAGAGGCAAGCTGCTTCTGGTTTAATGTTCAGTAAACATTGAGAAGCGTACTTGTTTTTAAAGAAATTTAAGTTAGGGTCCCCCTCTCATCCTGAAGTGGAGGCTGATTTATTTATTTAGAAAGATTAGGTCACTCAATTCACTTACAGTAAGTTTATGAAGATAAAACCCCAGTGAAAAAGCCAATAAATCCCCACCTCCCTGGTGGCAGCAATCAGACCAGCTACTTGATGGGTCCATATCACTGGGGTCCCCAGGCCCATTGGCAGAACCATGTCTCATAGGCTGTGCTCAAATTGATTCATTGTACTTCCGATAAATAGTTTGAGAATGTTTGAATACACAGAATCAGGCCTGTAATCTGAACTTTTGTGCTTCAAAGATTTATATGAGGATCTAATGCATAAATTGTGACATTTATGTTTGGGTAATAAGATTTTATTCTTAAAGTCACAGAGAATCAAGTTATGACATATGTAGAACTGGACATTTGGCTAGTAGTTCCACATTAATATGGCAATTCAATCTGTAATTTAAAGTTCTTTAGCACATGTTGCAATATACTATCAACTTTTCTCTAGAGCCGTTCTGACTCCAAAGGCTTTGTTTTAACAGCTAAACCATTAATTAAATGTCTAAAAAAATAGGGATAAAATTTCAAGGACCCAGACTTTAATTAGAATTAAATATAGTAAATTCTATAATTAGTCTTATATCAAGCCTTTCAAATCCCCTCCTTTTTTACAAGGCAGCAGAGTCTTAA
>NW_015386771.1:723946-725318 GCF_001527695.2 Protobothrops mucrosquamatus | reverse complement strand
AATTTTTAAGAGGGGTTTTTAGAGGAGTTTTTAATTATATTTTAAATTAGACAAGTTAAATATTTCATTTTAATTAATTTTAAATTTTGTGTTGTTATTGGTGTTTTTAATTGATTGTCAGCCGCCCTGAGTCCGCAAGGAGAAGGGCGGGATATAAATTCGAACAATAATAATAATAATAATAATAATAATAATAATAATAATAATAATAATAATAATAATAATAATAATAATAATAATAATAATAATAATAATCCACATAAAATATTCCAAATGCCAATTAGAGATTTGCAGTCCTGGATTTGTGTTTGTTTTTGATGCTCTTAGGGGCCTAGTGGCTCAAGAAAGCAATACAACATAATAGTGGAATATTTATCTGAAATGTTTGTAGCTGCAATAGCTATTGATTTAGGATTTCATACAGGGTTCGAGTAGATGGCATACTTGGTAGAAGGCATAAAAAGCAATAAAGATTCCTGTAGCATCTCAAAAATGAAGACTTTCATTGTGATAGATCTCACCAGGTGGGAGCAATTGGTTTATCTTCTTTGGGTTCAGAAATTAAACAGGTTTGGGTCTGGTTAATACTTTAATGGGAGAATCCCAAAGAATCCTAAGCCTATAGGCATACTGGAAATAAAAACAAAAAAACCCAAGATCCTGGAAGAAAGTACTGTAATGTATTTGTGCCAAGGAAATTTTATCTATATATCCACCTAGAAACAAGGAGGTAAGCTTGATTAGAAGGCATCTTTATTTTCCTTTGTTACTATAGCATACAGTGAAGAAATTTAATGCTATAATAAATCTTAGTCTTAAACTTGCTGCAAGTTTTGTTTTGTTTTGCTGCAATGACTAACATGTTAACTGATGTTTCAGAAATTATATTTGAAATGTGATAAATATCTCCAGAGGACTGAAAAAATAAACCCATCTGGGTGATAGATTATTCTAAATTTTACTTTTAAAATCTAAATTGAAATAGTCCTACAAGGTAGGTATTTGGTGGATCTCTCTACAGTTGAGACATTCCTCAGTTGGGAGACTGCCACAGAAAAAGGTTGTTCCTGAGGAACTATAGCTCTAATTCTAGAAGTTGATTACCATGTTTCCCCGAAAATAAGACCCGGTCTTTTTTTTTTTTTTTTTGCCTCCAAAAGAGGCACCAAGTCTTATTTTTTGGGGGGGAGAGTGTCTTTTCCATGGTCTCACCTCACGGCAGCAGCATCGACAGCACCGCCCAGCCGGCCCACTTTGTCTGTGGCTGCTTGCCACTGCTCGAGCGCATCGCCCCCAGCCTCCATTTTGCTGCCAGAGGCTTCAGGAAATGCCTCTGCAGCTGAGAATTCACACGTATACCGTCAGAGGCCTT
>NW_015386771.1:681888-723903 GCF_001527695.2 Protobothrops mucrosquamatus | reverse complement strand
CAGAGGCCTTTCCAGAAGGCCTCTGACAGCAAAATGCAGGACAGGGGGTGCTGTGCACATCAATCCGGAGCTCCATTTTCAGCTTCAGAGGAATTTCCTGAAGGCCTCTGATGGCAAAATGGAGGCCAGGGGCGATGCGCATGAGCGGCGGTGAGCAGCCGCAGAAGTGGGCCGGCAAGGCAGGTATCGATTCATGGGATGCCTGACTGCAATGGTAAACAAGTGTGGGGTGTGTGGGGCAGCTCCACACCCCATATGACCACCCTAGCTTAATTTTTAGGTGTACGCCTTGCCCCAAAACTAGGGCTTATTTTTGGGCTAGGGCTTATATTAGGCCCACCCCCAAAAATCAAGCTAGGGCTTATTTTTGGGGTAGGTCTTTGGGAAACATGGTAGCACATATGTTAAGAGGCATTCCTTCTGATACGGTATCCCAAAGCTATGAAGAGTTTTTGAAGGTCAAAATCACAGGTGCTGCTAGCCAGAGAATTACTAACATTTATTAATAATGATCTTATTCAGTGTTATTTCATGAGTACATTGCAAAGGTTTTTTTGATCAGTGTTTTGGTATGTAATATTTGGAGAGTGTTAAATAATATAGGTGGGTATTCCACAGGGCAGTCTTCTTCAACATCATGCCCTCTGGATGTATTGGGACACTTCTCAGGCAGCATTGCCAATAGCCACGTTGTAGTATACTATATAGTATTTTATCTTTGCAGTCCAAGACTTTGTATTCTGAAGCAGTTATAGCAAACCTGTAAAATAAATCAGACTGACTATATTACAGATGGGAACAGATAAAATATTACTTGTATAATGCACTCCCACTGAACCCAGGACAGAAAGATAACTTAGAAAATTATGAAACATTTCACCATTAAGTCAGGGCTGATTTCAAAATTTTATGTTTTATTGACACATGAGAGGTGTAAAAGAAATAAGTTGAAGGTTTCAGAAAATTAACTGATGAGTATTTATATATGTATAGCATATCCTAAGGACCTAGGAGTTGCATGTATAGTAACAGATCATTTGTCTGGAACAATTCTGCTGCTAAGGAAAGTGTGTTGTAAGTTGAAAAGCTTGAAGTTGGCTGTCTTGCAAAAGAAAGGAAATTTAAACTATTGAGGTCAAACAATCTGATCTGTAAAATCACAAGTCAGTCCTTTGATGACCGAGATTTCCTGTACAATTCTAGAGTACAGCTCAGAAGTGCCCAGACACTTATTTGTCATAAGGTTTTTTTGGCTTGAGGCCAGATGACATTTTCATAGCCCTATGGACATCTCTTACTAATTCTTGTTTCTATAACAAAACTAGGGATTTTTCAGTATCAACTCATGTAGTGGGAAAACAGAAATATTTTCACTTAATTGCATACCTCAGAAAAGTACAGTAGTTGTTTTAGGATATCATATCAAACTTCATTAGACCTTCTGCTAAAGCTACTCTGTAACATATATGATGCCAGACTTCTCAATTTGACGACTACTGGAGACCATAGACTACATATTGAGAAAGGCTGTAAGCAGAAGGATTTCTAACATGCTGCTGTTCATCTTACTGCAAGACATTCAAGACAGAGGAAACTTGTTAATGCTTAAGGTAGAGATGGAGGACATATGGCCCTTTAGTAATAAATATTTCTTTGCATGAGTGTGCATAGTAAACAGGAATCAGAATAGTTTCTGAGGAAGATGCATGTATCAAAGCGTGCCATAATGTAATTTATTTGATTTTGGCTTAGTGTAATTTAAGATACTGCAAATATTGCATAGTTACAATTCAGTATCTCTCACTTTTGGCCATACCTATACGGGATGTTGGAAATTGTAATTTAGCAATCTCTGGATGGCCACAGATTGCTTTCATCAGTGCTTTGAGCTGAAATGAGTATCTGGCCTTATCTATGGTGAGTGAAACTCATTATCTGATGTTTAAATTAGGAATCAGTAGTAAATATGTCTTTCCTAATTTTCAAATGCTTTCAGAAGAGTAAATTCTCTCTCTCCCTTCAAATCTTTAATGTATAAACATTCACAGTGGTGATGTTTTCTCCCCTGCTGTTTTTATATTATTTTCCCTAAGAATATTTCTGCTTCCCATTTCGTCAGATATCATGAATTTCATGGTGAAGTAATGTTTTAATTGCTTATGGCTGTACAGTAATCCCTGATCCCTGATATTAACAAGATAAATTGAGACTGAAGATGATACTATTTCCTGGACTGCTCACATGGAAAGCTTAACCAATGGGGGGGTGTCATATAATGAACCCCATTGTGTTATTGAGAGCAAACAAAATTTATTCAGGGTAACTCTTCTTGAATAGGTATAGACTTTCAGTTTTTTGAGTGGTAATTTCTGTAGAACAATGCTTTCTATTCTGTTTTTGATGCTGAGAAATATTTGGTAGTTTTCCATTATTTTCTTTTTACTGTCTGACAATGGAATGTGGCAATTGAGTATGTTCAGTCCTCTCTGGAATGTTCTGTCCCTCCAACCTCATCTATAGAAGTTCTCTTTGTTATATCAATTTGCCCCAGCTGTTGATACCTTTGTCTGATGAATGGAAGGTCCTGTTTTAGTTGCTTAAAAATTGTAATTCAGCAGGTTCATGTCTTGAGTTATGTTTGTTTCTAATTTTATATATTGATTCAATGGGGCTGCCCCTTCTTTGCCATGTTGTTGGATCCCATATATTTCTTTAGAGGAATCCATAATTCCTTAGAGTTTAGGATTTAGGGAAGGTACTGAAGAAAAGAGGTGAGATCTATTCCACTGTCAGATGATGCTCCTATCTGCGGATGAACTTTGTAGAATAAAACTCTCTTCCACTACTTTTTTGAGAACACAAAATTGGTTATGCCTGACCTGGCAGATACTAATTTGTAATGTTCATTACATTTATTATTATTATTTATATTGAAAAAATAGTGTTTGTGCGTGTCAGTACACACATATACAGATGCACATCCAAAAAACCCAGCAAACTATTGTATTTGAAAATGCCCCAAATATTCTAATTTGTTTAGATTGAAGAAAACTGGAAAATAAAGAATGTGAAACTGAAATTATTAATGTTGTAGTAAATAAAATGTACCTTTGCATATTTGAATATTGAAACATTATCTAGAAGAAAACATTTTAAAAAGTTGTGTGGCATCAACTAGATGACTGCAGACTCTATAAGAATCTAGCTTTTTTTAAAAATCAGCTATCATAAAAATAAATAATGTCTCTTTAGAAAAAATGGTTTTGAATAAGAAGTGTGATTTCCTAATTCTGTAGAATTATTTCTTCCATAATTACAAAACATTTTTAAGGAATAAACTTCTACTAACATAATTATTTGGGACACTGACTTGAGGATATTATTCCATATTTTCAAAGAAGAAGGATCTTCTACAGGAATAGAATTGAAAGGGGGGATTCAAGAATGGGTCGGTGGGAAGAAAAACACCTTTAATCTCCCAAATAGATTTCTCTTAGATTTTAATATTTTTCTGAGGCTTTTTTCTTTAATTTTTAATAAAATCAAATTATGATTAGTATATATTATAAGTGCAAAGCATTATGTTAATTGCTTCCAATTTTGCTCAATTGTGCATCTGTAATGTGTTCTATTTAGTTTGAACTTTGTAGAATGTTTTAGGATCGACTTGCAAGTTTTTAAAACAAGCAAGAGAAATCATGTATTTCATGCTTTGTTTGCTTTGGAAATGTTATTATAACTTCATTTCAGAAGAGGTTATGAAAATATGTAAGATGTAAGAATATACATCTCTATCACTGACCAGTTTTGGATACAGCAGTTTGGGACTGAATGAAATGTGTGTGGGTGGATAAATATGTGCGTGCATACACATGTACACACAAAAGTTCATTTTGTTGCAAGCTCTGCTGCTTTATGGGTTGAAATATTCAAGGCTCTGTGGAGCAAAAAATAGCCACTTGCACGTACACTTGTTGGTCAAGGAATCCTTATTTCATTCTGCAGCTGACTAGCTCCTATTTCTAGGAAGTGGGTGGAAAATGCCACTCTTTAGCAGACATAACATTCTATCATCAGTTCCTAATAGAGGCAATTTTTTCTTTCTGTTACCCAAATAAAGTAGAATTAAGGATATTTTTTTTAGCTTTTCTTGATTGTATGAAACCTATAATACATTTTGAGGTGGAAGAAAAAAATTAAAAGTCTGCAGTGGTCCACAAGAACAAAAGTTCAAAAACTACTTGGGTGTTACTTTTGGGGGAACTGATCAATATGCCACAAACTAGTGAACAAAATGGTTCCCTAAAATTCATCAGCAGGCTAGTTGATACTCAACAAGTGCAGGATGAGGGGAGGAAAATAAAAATATGCAAGGATTTGGCCAGATGTCGTGGCTGTGTATACTTTAGATTGCATCTTAAAATTCAAATTGCAGACTGATGCATTTCTAGGTTGTGTTCAAGTTTATAGAAATGCTTTCAGATAGCCAATACAATGTTTCCTAAATTGTATAATTTGGGGTATGATCAGCTTCTATTTGAATTAAATGCTTGTCCACTCCTTCCTCCTTGATATTTATTTTGCAGAAAAATCTGTTAGCAGTAAAAAGAATAACTGCAAAATATTTTGAGTATTTGTGGGTTAGGAAAACTCCGATTTAAAAATGCCCTGGAACCAGGAATCAGTCAACTCACTACTACTGGTCTTATTATTTTCATAAGTAGTTTACATTAATTTGAAAAACATTTTTGTGATAAACTATAAAGACAGAAACACTTAAAAGAGTTGTCAATTGGTGGAAAACATGATTTTTTTAAAGAAATATATCAGCCAGGCAGATTACAGTATGAATTCTGTGTTTCATTACAGATTCATCAACATACCAATAAGATATAAATTTGTGTGATCTGCGCTAGGAAATTTGGGGTTCAGTAAAGGGAAATCAAGTGACCAAGAAGGACATTTTGTAAACTGGAAAAGATTTATTAGGAATTATTTAGTGCATGTGAAAATGCAATAACTATGAATAATTAGTCTGCTCTGGTTACACAATTAAGTCTCTAAAGCCACTTGCAGGAGGTTGAATATCTACAGGACTCTAGCTCAAGTGTATGTGTTCAATACACAGACCGTAGAAGTGAGTTTAGGGAATCCCCTATGTTTAGGAAATAAATTACTTACATGACCACAGTGTTCTTGAGCTGATTAACTTATACAGGAGGGTTGTTTGGAAGCACAAACTATGGCTCAATGTATGAAATACTACTAGTACAAACTGGACTTTGAATATGATATCTGAAATAATTTTTATCAGATGATTAGAGAGCAGGCCTGCACACAAATAAAAGGGAAAAGGACATTGATAAATTAAAAATAATTGCATTTCGCAAAAGAATAGCTGTTTGGGGGCTAGCAGGGCAGCAGGAGAGACAGAGCTAGTGGTGTCAGTGAGGCATTGGAAGTGTCCAGCAGCAGGTTTTTTGGGGTGGTGACACTTGGCAGTGATGAATTTAGAGAATGGAACAGGCTGCTGAAGTTCTTCGCAGGCTGCATGTTCTGCCGTACTTACTCTAGGGCTCTCAAAAGAAAAATAAATTACCCCCAATACTAAAGTAGAACGATCTTATGTTCCGTTGCATAATCCAGAGCTTTCTTTGTTACAAATTGTTTAATGTAGGCGTGTTGTGCATGTTATTTTTGTAGGCGTGTATGTTGAGATTATTACAGTCCATTTTCTTCTTTTTTTAGACTTGCCATAGTCTCCAACTTTGTCTTTATTTGAGTTGCAGCTTTAAAATTTTTGCATTCATTGTGTTTTACCTGTAGAAGATTATATACTCTTTATGCTCCCTGGCCTTTCTGCAACACCATCAAAAAGCAATTTTAAAGCACTCAACTTCAGAATACGATAAAAAGAGAGGAGTTGGATGAATCATCTTCTGGGGGATTTTACAGGTCCTCATTACTGAGATGTGCTGTGGAAAGAGATTATAATGTGGATCCAGGACTGGGACTTACCTCTCTTAAGCCGGCAACTTTGAGTATAGAGGGGTGTTTCCACGTACCATTTTTAGCAGCACTAATGGCTACCCTTCAGCACAGGCTGGCTGGCTTTTTTCACCAGCTTTGACCAATTGCTATTTTTGGTTCTATTTCTAAAAACAGATGGTTCTGATTGAGAACCTTTGTTCCCTACAATTCCTTCCTACAATTCTAAGCAATAGATGGTTGGCAGTTCAGCAATTACAAAATCTAGAGATGTTTCTCAAGAGTGTGAAGCCTTATGTAATTTTTAATAAGATTTGCCCAACCCAATGTGTTGATCCTTTGACTTTTTGAAGACATTACCATGGTATAAAATAACACATTTAGAACATTGAAAGAAACAGGAAGGGAAAAGAGAGATTTTTATCATTTGTTGTGGATTGGAAGGGGATGGAAACAAGGTCGTAACCATTCATTCATTCTTTTAGACAGGTTCTTAATTGTATCACCATCCACCCTTTTCAGAGAATATAACCAACCATTCTGTACTGACTCGTGGAATGATCATTCTATTGACTGATTGGTACCTTCTGGAATATTGAAAAAGTTTTTCTCTATGCTGTTTCTTCTTTGTGCTGTGGAAGTCTTGGATAATTAGACATATGCCCCTACCTTTTCAGGGTAGCCACTGTCAACCCCTAGTTTATCCTAGATATATATAAGCCTTCCATTTTACAGATTTTGCCTGTTGTCTCTTCAAAGTAGACAAGTAGAAGGTTTATGGAAGATATTTTGTCAAACCATTCTATCTGAACCTGAAACTAAGATAATCTCTGTGTTTGCTGTTCCTTATATTCTGTCTATCCTGAAACATATTTTAGGGCCTCTAGAACTCTTATTTCATACTGCAGAATTTCTGGAAATTATAGTTCCAATGCATCTGGAATTTGCAAAATTGGGGAAAAGTAGTATAAGAAATGTCTTTCAGACATTTTCCTAATCACCCTAATTATTAAGAATTGTGTTACAATACTGTAATACAAAATAAAAGCAGAAACCTAAAGGCAGGAAGAAAGAAAAGTAATTGGAATTCTAGAATTGGTGCCTAACAATGAAGGCTATCTTTAAAATCCTTTAGTTTAGTTGCTTTTTTCCACATTAACCAACATAATTCATTTGTATTTTTCTAATGTATACAGGAACTCTTAAAAGACCTCAGGAAAAGGATGTGTATCTATTTGAATATTAAGAAATTATTTTTTCTATGTTTTATCATCATCCTTCCATATTAAGAATGAAGGACCTCCGCCCAAAATGAAAAAAAAATTGAATTCACATTAATCAGCAATCAGATTCAATTGGGAACAATACAGTTAGAGTTTTGAATGTCTGCAAAATAAAGGAACTATTTACCAATGCAGTAGTTAGTGATAACACAGTCATCTAAGGATAGCTAAGTTAATTGCTTTAGTGACCCAAATGAACAAATAGCTTTAGCTGTTTCACACTGGGATCTTGGTTTGAAAAATGTCTAATGAGAATGGAAGTAGGGATCCAAAGGCAGTGAAAGCTGTTGGGAAACACAGGATGTTTGCGTGAGGAGGGGGGGAATGTATGCCTTCAAGGCAGTGTTAACTCATGGTGATTGCCTGGACAACTAACTGCAGTTTTCTTGGCAAGATTTTTCAGAAGTGGTTTGTCTTCTTCCTAGGGCTGAGAGAGAATTACTAGCCCAAGGTCACCCAGCAGGCCTGGTGCCTTAACCACTACACCAAACTGACTCTACACATATATGCCATACTTAGGACACTAGGACATTTCTGTGGCATGTATCAATTCAACTCCTGAAACAAAATTTAAGAATTATAAAATCCATGAAGAGTTTCAGAATAATCAGATTTTGGAAATCTCCTAGGTCAATATCTGACTTGTTGCTATCACTTTGAAAATGTGACTTTTTAAACAAGGTGCAGAAACCAGTCTTATGATTAAGCTATTAGAACAGGGCTTTTCAACCAGTGGTACGGGTACCACCTGTGGTACATTGGCACCTGGCAGGTGGTACGCGATCATCCTAGAAAAGTGGTAGTGGGGGAGGGGGATGAGCTGAACCGGTGGCAGCACCGCACAAGCCTGAGTGAGAGATGGCTGGAGCTGCAGGGCTGTCAGGGCTCAGTGGAAGCACCAGGATCAGCACCAGGATCCGGCTGGAGCTCGGCGCTGATCCTGGTGCTTCTGCTGAGCCCAGAAGTGCCGATCAGCTGGAATGTTGCAGCATCTCCAGGGTCTTGTGATTTACATTCAGATGCTTGGCAACTGACTCATATTTATGATGGTCACAGTGTCCCAGGGTCATGTGAAGTGACTAAAACTTGCTGCAACCACCCAGCAGACGGGAGGAATAAAAACCAAACAACCCCCCACCCCACCCCCGCTGCCAATCCTCAACAGAAATGCTCACAACAATGAAAACCTCGGACAGGAGGAAGAGTGCCGCCAGGTGGGCAGGCAGGTGTCTTGCTCGGCTGTGGCTTGGGGGGCACTTTTTTCAGTGCCATTGTAACTTCGAACAGTCACTAAGCGAACTGTTGTAAGTCGAGGACTACCTGTACTTTATCACTTTTTTCCCCTTTTTTTTTTTTGGGTCATCAAGTTTTTGACACCTTGCTAGGCGACTGGTGGTACTCGGATGTTGCCATATCCTAAAAGTGGTACAATGGATGAAAAGGTTGAAAAGCCCTGTATTATAACATGGAGATTAAAGGAGCTGAGGGGTCTTTGCTGCTCTCTCAGCTTGGTTGTTTTCTTGCAGATGTTTTATTACCCAAACTTGGTAATATCATCAGTGTTAAATAGTTTGGATAATGAAACATCTGCAACAAAACAACCAAACTCAAAGAGTACCAAGGACCCCTCATTTCAGCCCTGAGCTACAAATATTTTCCTTTATCAATTAAAAAATATCTTTTAATTGCCAAATGGTCATGATATTCTGGCAAACTGTCTTCCAAATCTCAACATGTTTGTCCTTTTCTGATATATACAGAGAAATAATGAGTTCTATGGGTTTTTTTTTACAGAAAGTCTTTATGTGGTATGTTTAATGGCTATGAGATTATTTGAACCCTATGATGCTATGGGTGTTTTGTCCAAGCTAACATTTGAAGTTGCAAGACAGCTTTTAAAAGTAAACATGTTGAAGCACATACTTAAAGGCAAAAACATATATAGATTAAAATATAGCTAGGTGTTACAACATAAGCATTTCCTGGGTTCTTTGTTACTTACTTCTCAGCAAGTGGCAACAACTGGCTAACTATGTCTAGGAAGCTAAGCAGGGTTCAACTAGGGGAGTATTTGGATGAGGGAATTCTAACTACAGTATATTAGAGCTGTTGATCAAACTGGAAAAGTAGGTAAAAATAAACATCCTGGAAGCCAGCAATAGCTACTTACTTTTATACATTATTGTCAAAAGAATTATGTAGAACTATCCATGAAGTGACCAGAAGAAAAACAACTTGAAGGAGACATAACTGAGTTTTTCAGATTTCCTGTTGTCTGAAAATTCAGAAATAACAGTACATTATATGTTACCAAACAGGTATCCAGTTTCCATTTAAATATGAACCCTACGTGTTGGTATATAACAATTAAAACATGAAATAAATTATCTGTTCAAATTCCTTATCTCCAATACCTGTTATGCTTCCTCTTCCTTTCTATGTGGATTTTGCTGTGGATGTGTTTTAATGTGACTTCACAGGTACAATAAAAAGAAAGTGGGGGCAATTGCTTCGGTCCTCTCTTCTGTTTACCAAGATGAACATAGAGCATGGGTATTCCAATTTCCATCAGATGATAGCCTACACAGATTATTGCATGATATATAAATGGAGCAATTTTACTTCTCTTTTTGTAGCTTTAATTTTTTATTATTTCTAAACAATTTGTTTTCTTGCATAAAATAAGAAGAAAAAATACCTGGAATTTATTTCACTATCCCAGGACCACATGAAGTGAAGTTAATTTAATAACAACAACAATAATAATAAAGTTGGAAGGTACCTTGGAGGTCATCTAGTCCAACTCCCTGCTCAGGCAGGAAACCCATCTATCCCCTCATCCAAATCATTGATGAAGATGTTGAAGAGCACTGGGCCCAGATCAGAGCCCTGGGGCACCCCATTACACACTTCCCTCCATGTAGATGCAGTTCCATTGAGGACCACATGCTGAGTATGGCCGGTCAGTCATCTACGAAGTAGTAGGTTGTGGTCTACTTTATCAAATGTCTTACTGAAATTCAAGTAAATTATATCCACAGCATTCCTCTGGTCCACTAATTTTGTCACCTGGTCAAAGAATGCAATAAGATTTGTCTGGCATGATCTGTTTTTGACAAACCCGTGTTGATTTTTAGTAATGACTTTGTTTGCCTGTAGGTGTTCGCTGATTCATTGCTTGATTATCTTTTCCAGAATCTTCCCAGATATTGAGGTCAGGCTGATAGGTCTGTAGTTTCCTGGATCTATTTTTTCCCCTTTTTTGAAGATGGGAACTACATCAGCTCTTTTCCAGTCCTCCGGTAGTTCCCCAGTGCTCCAGGATCTTTAAAAGATATAACTCAGTGCTTCTGAGATCACATCTGCTGGTTCCTTCAGAACCTTGGGGTGTAGTCCATCTGGTCCTGGTGATTTGAACTCATCTACAGTGGACAGGTGCTCACTTACCATTTTCTTGCCTATCTTGTGTTTCTAATCTGTTTTTTATGGTACTGTTTTTAATAGGTTGGACTGTTTTTTTCCTTTGTGTAAAGACAGATGCAAAAACGAGTTGAGTAGTTCTGCTTTCTCCCTTCACGTTCTTGCCATTTTCTCCCTCTAATGGACCAATCATTTCCTTAACTTTTTTCTTGTTTTTTACATGTTGAAAGAAGTTTTTTTTGTTATTTTTGACTTTTGTTGCAAACCTTAGTTCATTTTGAGCCTTAGCTTTCTTCACTTCATCTTTGCAGGCTCGGGCTATTTGCTAATATTCTGCCTTAATTATGTGCCCCTCTTTCCACTTTTTATACTTGTCCTTTTTTTCTTTCAATTTATCAGAGAGTTCTTTATGCAGCCATGCTGGTTTCTTTTCTTGTTTTTCTTGTTCATTGGTATTGTGCTAGACTGGGCTTTTATAATCTCACTTTTCAAAAATTTTCCAAGCTTCTTGAGTTGTTTTCCCCTTGAGGATTCTCATCCATGGAATCCTTCCCAAGCTCTCTCTAAGTTTATTGAAATTAGCTCTCTTAAAATCCAAGACTCTAGTTTAACTGTGTTCTATTGCTTGTGCTTGCATAATGTTGAATTCCAATATTGCATGATCACTCCCCCCCCCAAGGTTCCTGTGGCTTCAACACCTTCTATCATTTCATCTCTTTCACTATCCCAGGACCACATGAAGTGAAATTGAAAGATACCTATCCCACATATCTCCAGTGTGGCCTGGAGTGCACTTCATCCCTTTCCCCAATTCCCCAGGTTTTTCCTTCTCCTGCACCAATTAAGGATGGTCCGATATATTCTAGGTAATTTTCCTCAGAAAGACAGGAGGAGGAGGAGATGACATATACTTGAGTTGATCTATTCCACAGGTGCTTCCCTATGGAATATTTCTAGTTCTACTTAGAAGAACAGAATTGAGTAGTTTATCATTTTTCTCTTATGAATTTATTTTGGAAAAACGGATGAATTAAATATGGGGGACTATGGGTTTCCAACAGAGAAACACCATCATTTTGGGTTTGATACAGGATGAATGAACTGTAAATACTTTGTCTTCAAACATCCCAGCTTGGTACTGCAATGTGATGTTGGACTTGGGTTGTAGTGATTGGACTAAGGCAGGAGTGTCAAACTGCCGGCCCACGGGCCAGTTGCATCATGTGGAGGCCGCGCTCACCCCAGCTCCAGCAATGCAAAAAAAGTTGTGATACATCGCGACACGTCACGTGACACGGCGAGTTTGACACCCGTGGACTAGAGGGAGTTAAGCAATGATGTTTTTTCATATCTTGTGATTTTTAAAAAATGTTGATAATACTGTGGATTGGAATGGAACTTTCTACTTCAAAGCATGTGCTTTATCAGAGTCCTTTGCCAGTTTAGGATTACCATATTTCCTCCACAGAATTAATAAATTGTTCCATAGAATTATGTTTTTTAGATATCTAGCGGCATTGAGAAAATTCAGTACAAATCAGGCTACACACTGATTTCCAGAATTGTGACTGATGAGACAACTATTTAACCCTTTTGATTTTTAAAACAACTTCCCTATATTGGGCCACAGTTTTAATTTTTTCCCTGAGAAAGAACAGGGGTATAGATTGAAATTCACCAAGCAGTTTGTCATCGTTTCTGTAGGCTTCTTTGGCTCTCAGTTATTGATTGTAGTTTCTGAATGAGTATAATATTCTAGGGGATCATACTTGAAAGACCGTGTAGCTGCAGTGATAAAAATGGATGCAGCTTTTACCCAGGTAAAAGCTAGTATTCATATTTCCCCAACAACTTGCATGTGTGTTTTATCAGCAGAGGAATTTGGCATTATATACTGACAAGCATATATTTGACAATATATACATACTCTTGGAACCCGTATGTTGTAGATATTTTACTTTTATCAGTATATTTAATCACTGGTCAGGATTGGTGAGACAACATCTAGGTTTTCTCACAGTTGGACTTGAGCATATTCTTGAACTAGAAGCTTGAATAACTTCTCATGCTCTGTGTATTATTGGAATTGAATTCCAATACATAACTGTCAGGGCCCCATCGGAGCCCGAGGAGGAGGAGGAGGTGGAGAAGGAAGGGCTGGCGCAGGGGGATGGTGCAGTCTCTATGGCTCAGGAGGAAAAACCTGAGAATTAGCACAAGGCAGTCCTGGGCCCATCAGGCCCAGAAAGAGTAGGCAGGGAGGAAGAGAGGGCTCAGGCTGGTCAAGGAAGAGCAGAAGAGCTCCAGAGCCGTAGAGAAGAGCAAATGCCTTCCCCGCCCGGTCCCCGAGTGCCAAGAATGGAAAGAAAGCAGAGTCAGCGCAGGACGACCCGCCCCTCCTCATGAGGTTCACCTGGAGAGTAATATTTAAGGAGACACCGTGAGGAACACTTGCCAGGATTACAGTCCCCCTGCTTTCGCCTTGCTTTAAGAACGGTTTTTGTCTGCATCAAAGACTGCTTTTTGCTTTGCTTCAAGAACTGTGTTTGCTCTGTGAGTCAAAGACTGATTTTGCCTTGCTGTGAGGACTGTTTTTGGCTTGCCCTAGCCCTGAAGATTCTCCCTTTAGACCTGCCTTGCCTTGGACCCTGTCTTGTTTTGAGAAGTTCTCCTTGCCTGGGACCTTTCCCTGGCTCTGAAAACTGCCCTGGCTTTCTGTCCGGACTTTTGCCTTGTGGACTTCCCAAATAATTAAGGGCTGTTGTTTGGGGCGGCTGGGAGTAGAGCCTGCCAGGTCAGTGGAGGGTCATTTGTTAACCCTTACCAAGAGCAATAAAGAAATCTCTGGAGGCCTACCTAGTCTTGCCTATCTGGGTCATAACAATAACAGAAGGCAGCTTTGAGAAGTGAGGTCCTTCTTACAAGACTTTAGTTCCTTAAACATGACTTTATCTTCAATCTAACAACAGTGTGAAGACAGTACACTCTGAAAACAGATTTAATTTGCAATTATGGAGTTACTTTCAGATTTTGCTGTGGTTTCCATCCAGAAAAGATCGTGTTTACTGGATATGACGACGCGAATACAGAAAGCTAGTCTTAGGACCATAAAGATTACAATGTTCCAGGTGGCTTGCTTTTCACATCAGAGGTTAACTGTCTTTTGTACATGAAAGTTGTGTTTTTTGATGTTCGTGGCTAGTAGTCTCCATGAAATGATATAATGAATGTTTAAAATGCTACTAGCTTTCAGCACACCCAGTAACAGTAAAGTTTATAGGCTGATTGCATTGTATGAATTTTTGCTTTGTTTGAAATCTGTTTTAGTTAATTGTTTCATTGGATAATCTTGAAAGTACTGTATTTTAAGAGAAATGAAGAATACATTCTTATCAGCTACAGATTTTACATATTTTTATTCTCTGTGACTTTTTTTAAAACAAAACTAACATGAAAAACCACATAAAGTTTTTCTTTAAAACATATTCCATTCTTGCTATACATAATCACAGGTCTCATTACTCTTACTAATTTTATTTCTTTTAGGCTAGGACATCCAAAACTGAGATTCATTATGATGCATTGGCAATCTTAGCTCTAGAAGTACGTTTCAAAGACTGGAAGCAGGGACTTTCTCTCTGCCTTATTAATTAGTAAGGTAAAATACATAGTTATGGCAGTGTGCTATCCATTTCATAGTACTACTTCATTTGAGAAATACTCAAAAAAGTAGGTATTCTTAAATATAGGTTTGTAAACAGTGACATTCCCCAAGAATCTGTTAGCAGGACACTAGTTTTGATGCAATGAAGAATAATCTAGAATTAGGACTGAACAGTCAGGCTGTACAAATAATGGATAACCTCATATTATTTTGAGTAATTAACAAAAAAGGGACACTGAATGGTTCTCAAAGGATCTCTGCATATTGGGCTTTAAAATGACAAATATCAGTGTGAGCAAGTGATACATATTAAGACAAAAAATCTTAACTTGACATATATGCTACTAGAGTCAGAACTACTACTGCTTCCCAAACAGGGAAGAGAACCTGCAGTTATCACTGAGATGTTCCAATAGAAGAGAATATATGCAGGGTTGAACTGTGCTGTTCTTGGTGCTTCTGAGCTTGGCTGTTTGATTAAAGCCATTTCATTACCAACTAATATCACACTGATGATATTACCTAGTTGGGTAATGAAACCAAGCTCAGACAGCACCAAGGACAGCACAGTAGAGAGGTTAACATCCAGCTGCTGTGAAAAAAGGAAATTCCATCCTTATGGAAGGAAGTAGTAATAAATCTTTCAACATATTTGTATTACTTCTATTGTAATAGAAGCAACATGTGAAAGAAGTGAAGCCAATGAGCAAAGGCTACAGTATTTGAGATGTATAAGATTATGAATGGAGCTGAAAAAGTGGACAGGGATTAGTTTTTATGCCATATAATAAGAATATCCAATCCCTTGCAAGGAAGCTGCATAATGAAACAGTCAAGACAGATATATGATATGACAGATATATGATATCAGAAATTCAAACAATTATCACAAGATGTTGTGGTTGCTAACGTGAACTACTTCAAAGAAGACTTAGATAAAGTACAGCTAATGGTTGTGACAGCTGTTTTAGGCTATTTCCAGGATCAGAGGCAACAAGTCCTGGATATCAAATTGAGCCCTGCAGGTGGACTTTCTATTGGCATCTGATTGGCCTTTATGGATAACGTATTCCTAAATGTTTGATCCGATTCAGAAAAAATGCTTTTAAATGATTTTGGTGAGTCCCTCACCAAATAAACAAGTAGTTCAATTCAGGGTTTGTTTTTTTAGACACTCCACAAAAATATTAAAATCAAGCAACATCCACAGCTTGGCTTAATGTCTTGAAAATATATCAATTATTCCATATATTGTAGAAGCCGACTGGGAAGGTAACTGTCTGATTTCTATAATAGTACTACCACCCAAATGGACCAAAAGTAGGAGGAAAGGATAATCTGCAATTCACTGGAAAAAGCTTTTAATTTTCAGTTTATTTAGCATGAAATACTGAAGTAGTGATTGCTTAGAAACACCAGCATCTGTATCCATTAGAAATGACTGTGATCAAAATTCACATTTTTAGTGAAAAGTAATATATATATGTGTGTCTGTCTGTCTGTCTGTCTTCAGGAAGACTATGATCGCCTCAGACCGCTGTCATACCCCATGACTGATGTTTTCCTCATCTGTTTCTCTGTGGTAAATCCGGCTTCTTTTCAGAATGTGAAGGAGGAATGGGTACCAGAACTTAAAGAATATGCACCAAACGTACCTTATTTATTGGTTGGAACCCAGGTATGTGGCTCAAACTGTCTGTCTGTCTATCTCTAGCTATACCTACCTACCTATCTGTCCATCCATCCATCCAAAATAGCAAGATATTTTCTCCTTTTACAAAAAGCACATGCACTGCTCGTTTTTGCCTTTGAAATGTTATTAGAACCTTTAAAGATTACTGAAATTCCTTCCTGTGATCTTTACTTCTCTAACTCTATTACTATCAGCTATTAAACAGATTCCTAAGTTCTTCAAGGGCTGTGCCCATTCTAATTGTTTCCTGTGTCATGATGCCCTTCTCAGAATAGTGCCATTTTTTTATTTTTCCCTGAAAATTCTTTTCAAATTCATCTTTTCCCATAAAATCTTTGGCTTAACCACTTATAATTCAAATGAAGTCTAAATACCTATAATTTCCTCTTTGTCAGATAAATGTAGCTTCTCCCTCTTTCTAGATCAAGCAACAGTTTCCTCACCCCTTGCTCTTTCCAAGCATGTAGGCTTACACTTCTAGTTTGCAACTAAAATAACAAGAAATGCATCCAAAGCAATCTAATTTTAGAGCCAGAAGGGACAACTGGAGCCCTCTAGTCCTTCTGTGATTAACACCATTAGTTGTAAACAGGCCTTGAAAGATTAACTATGGAATGGAAATTGAAAACAAAGCTCTGTGTTTGATGTGCTTATGAACAAAAAGGATCTTTGCTCATAAACAATAAAGCAGCAGTTATAGGACCCAAACAGCTGATTCAGACAAGCGTGGGTATCACATGCTGTAGCTGGATGGAAAGAAGAGTCTTGTGGTCACCAACGAGTCTCCTTTGCTGATAAATATATAGATACACATCTCTATGTACCCTCTGGGTGAGAATAATTGGTTCACCCATTTTTACCCATGTGACTGTGGCAGTCTGTGGGCTCAGTGCCCACCACTGGTTTTCCAAATAGAAATGTGGGGGTATCCTGTTAGTAAGAAAGTACTAATTTTCCTTTTCAACCACTCCATATATGGTTTCAAGTATATATTACTGCAAAATCAAACCCTGCTTTCCCCCCCCCCCAGTTTTTATTCACAATTTATGCATCTTACCGTTTCCCTTTTTTTCATGTTGAAAAGTTAACCATGAAATTAATTCTGATATTCAAGATAGAGCTACACGCTGAGGACATATCATTGATAATCCTATTCCCTAATCCCTGAAAATCAGGTAGACTTCATGCATTAAAAACAGTGAGCAAATATTTTCATGTATTTACTGTCCTGCCACTGATGCTAGAAAGCTGGAAATCCCTGAATTCATTTTCTGCACTAAGGAAATTTAAAAATGGCTTGTATTCCCCACCCCCACCTATCAGTTTGTCCCTATGCAATATATCTAAATGATTTCTATGAATGAGTTGGCTGCAAATCCATCAGCTCACTCTTACCTTGAAAGACCTGCTTGAATCAGCAATAGGGAACTCACAAATATAGAAACAAGCTAGCTCCATAGAGCTGCAGCACTTCTAAAAGGCAAGTTTTATTATGGCTTCGAGTATGGCAGTTGAGCCTGAAATAAATTTGCTTGACTCTCAACACCTGAATCTATGAAACCACAAAGGTCCAGAATTTATTCTGAAGCTGCAAAGAGTAGTTGTATCTATGAAATAACTTGTTTCGCAATTATCAGTTTACCAGTAGTCATGCAGAGACACTTTCAAGCTCCCACTCAGATAATGTTCTACAGACCTTGAAAACCTGACTTTTTTCTCAGATTCTGGCTTATTTATTTATTTATTTATTATTTAAATTTATATACCGCCCTATCTCCCTTACGGGACTCAGGGCGGTGAACAGGCAATAATAAAAATCACAATAAATATTGAATAAAAAGCCTGCACTAAAATACCCCATATAAAACCCCTAACAAAGATGGATGAAGCCTCTTGCTGGGTGCATGATATATGTTTTGGGCCTTTGGCTGGATTTGCCATCTTGTTTACTTTTTTAAAAAAAAATGTAATTTGTATATCTGTTATGTTTTCTGCAGTTGGTGGTGCCTAAGTGAAATAAATCAATGAACAAATATGTATAGCTGCAAATGGGTTGGGGAACATTCAGCCTTTCTTCCTTCCAGCTACCAATTTTCTTCTGCAAATTTCCTCCAAACTTTTTCTTAATTGATTTCTAGTCTCAGAATAAGCAGAAGAAAGAAAATAAGTAGAAAGATAAAACAATCCCTGCCTCTCATATTCAAATTATTGACTTATTGTGTGCTCTTCGCTTCTTGTATGCAGAGCTAAAATTTTGGGGAAATGCCTTTTGAGGGTTTTCTCTGGAAATGTCATAGGGCCTTTTAATTTGCACACAGTTCATTTGAACCACAATGTACCTTACGGAAATAGGCTTAAGATTCCAGTTAAAGCAGAGGTTATAGATTGAATTAGCCTGAGTTAGCTGTGGTTAAATCTCACCACGTTCAATATTAATCATGCCTAATTTGAATCCTAAAGTGTTCAGTGAGATATCAGCATTGTTACCTTGTATTGGAGCCACTTCTATTTTCTTTTTTTTAATAAAGTCTGTGATGTAAAGTTTGATTCGTAACATGTAGAAGGACTACATATCTTCTGTAACTTTCCTAACAGATTGATCTTCGTGACGATCCTAAAACATTAGCAAGGCTAAATGACATGAAAGAAAAACCAATATCTATGGAGCAAGGTGTTAAATTAGCAAAAGAGGTAAGCTGGAGATTTAGAATTCAAATCTTGCTTGGTATTATGTGTGCTGCATTTCCCCTACCTTTATTTTACCTTTCTGTATGAAAAGACTTGCAGCAGCCAGACAAAAGGATCAGCCCAACCTACAGGTAATCCTTGATTTAAGTCTATTCATTCAGCAACTGCTCAGAGTTACGGCGGTGCTGAAGAAATGGGCTTATGACCAGTCCTCGAAGTTCCAACAGTTCCTGTGGTCCTGTGAGTGTAATCCAGAGGCTCAGGTGCCCAGCTACAGTTACAGTGTCACAGTGTGCCACGTCACATGATTGCAATTGGCAACCTCCTGCCATCTTCCCACAAGCAAAGTCAATGTGGAAGCCACTAGGGAAGGTTGCATGTCACCCCTGTAAGTTAGTCCTGCAGCTTTTTCTCCTGAGGAGCCCATTGAAGAGTACAAGAGTATTTGTACTCTGTAGCACATCTGCACGTCATAGCTCCTGCCCGCTACATAGTGCACACCCTACCTAGCACTCCTCACCTGACCCACTATGTAGCACAGTCCCTCCCCCCCCATTTAAAAATCCAAACATCCTGAGGTTGCAATGGCTACCAGGAATGCCGTCATAACGCAAGGACTATCTGTGTTTTAGAAGTTGCTGTTCATGGCAACATGGAAGTGTATTTCTATGTAAATCCCTTTGAGTCCTTGGATATAGGATAACAAGTAAATAAAAATATAAAATCAGTAGACCTTAGCATAGCATTTTCATGTAAAAAAAAGAGTCAAAAGTGGGGGGGAGGGACAATTGCCCTTTAGTTCAATTATTTCCAGATTATATAACAACAGTTCTAACCTAATGACCTCCTGATGATTTGTTACGTTATACATCACATTAACTGTGAACAAGGGCCATAAGGAAGCTGATGTGGAGGATTTCCATTTGCGTAAATTACAAACACTGACATTTTTCTGCACATGGGTTCTTCTTTCACCTTTCTTACATGAAATTATCCCTAAAATTTAATACTGCATTTTCCTCCATATGTGACTTCTTTCCAGACTTCCTGCATGGCCAGCTGTCAATATTGTTTGGCATGGGCAGGATGTGCTCCCAAAATTCTAGCTGTGCCCACAATCTCAGGGAATAAACTATTAGCATTTCTGTTTTCCAAATGGACTAGTGCCACTTTTTGTCTTTTTCAGTGAGAAGGAGCAGCAAGAATGCAGATTTTTATACTACATTTAAAGGCAGCTATGTGAGAATTAAGCAGTACATAATCTTACCGGTTAATGCAGCTGTTTTGTTTGTGAATAAAATATAGAATTAGATATTATAAGTAAGAGTTCATTTAGTACTTTTCAGTAATTAAAAGATAACTTACTTCAATACAAGGCAATGGAACACAGTGAGAATACGTTTGAGAAAATTAAAATAATCACCTGAATTTTTAAGTCTCCAAAGTATAATATTTATATCAGGTGTGATATTTTTTTTATGTTTGATGGTAATCTCTGTGTGTGCATTAAATATTGGTACACTTCATTTGCTCTTTAAACTTTCCTAAAATGACTCAGATACAAATATACTGCCAAAAGTAAAACAAACTGAAAACTCCAGTGTATTTAATGTTTGTTTGTTTTTTTCAAACCCTGAATGTAATGAAAAGAATTCTAAATCTGTCACCAAAAGACAAACCTCTTTTTCTGGAAAGTAGAGTGGTGAAATGTTTTTCTCAGGGCAAAGACAAATCAAAAAACAAACATTGATGTTTCAATAAAAATGAAAGCCCCCCGAGTTCACTAATAGAGTTTGGGGAAGATGCCCACTGTCTATGTAGCTATTAAATGCATTTGTTTTCTTGACAGATAGGAGCCTATTGCTATGTGGAATGCTCAGCTTTAACGCAGAAAGGATTGAAGACTGTTTTTGATGAAGCCATTATAGCCATTCTAACTCCAAAGAAACACACAATGAAAAAGAGAATAGGCTCAAGATGCATTAATTGCTGCTTGATTACATGAGAGCTGCTGGACAATGGCCACGAGTACTGTGAAACTTCTGACACTGTGCAAATGTACACTTCAAGACAGCAACAGCTTATTGAGAAATCCACTGACTGACAGGGAAGCGGATTTTAGGAACTGGCATTTTGTGAAACCCAGAGGGGGAGGGAGAAAATCACAAATACGTAAAGAAGCAGGCACCATCTACTGTGAAGATTTTATTCATATGGGAAGGAATGTACAATCTCTCAGGGGTCATGTAGTTTAGGACATACAGCAAATGTATGATCAAATTGCCAGTGCATGTTGACCATGCTGTAAAAAAGAAGAGTAAAGCCTAACAATGCTCTGAAAAGATATGGAAAGCCTTTTGCTTTGGCCATACCCCTGCGCAATCTTCATGGAATCTCACAATCAAGATGCCTTTCCTCCTTGCGCCAGTTATCTGCTTTTGTATGTAAGCTGCTTCCTATTCCAATATATCCACAAAGATGCAATAAAGAGACCGGCCACATACCCAAAGGTGGCTCCAAGTGAACAGGAAATGGGCCACACCTGAAAGAGGAAAATGCTGCATTAGAAGAAGAAAAGGATGATCTTCAATGAGCACAAGTTTTTGGTATAACCGAAAGACATCCAAATGGAGCACAGAATCCTTTGCAAGGCTTGACATGCTTTTTACCGAAAATGGTTTTAAAAAAATGGTAATAGCCATCAAACATTTGTTAGGAATATGAACAATTGTACAGTTTTAAAACTTCTGTGCATTAAAGTGTAACTAGCTGGTGGCTATTCCATATGATGCTTGATCAAAATCAGGTAAGAAATATGTGGTGCATCTGTGGTCAGAGCAGTTGATGTATTCTTATTTTCCAGTTAATTTGCTATTTTTTTTAAGCTTTTCTCTCTCCTTTTCCAACTGTATTCTTTCAGTCCTAGGATAGCTGGGTAACAGATTTGATATTGAAGCACAACTGAATGAAACATTAAAGGAAACCATAAATCAAAGGGAAGGGCAGGGGCACAAATCATAATGACTGCTTCATGCAATGACCTTTCATTGCAATAGCAATGAATATTTGCAAGGTAAAGTTCTGCTATCATGCTAGAAAGCATATTGAATTAGATCTAAGCATCTTTCTTCTGTGGATAGAAGATTCTCCATCACTGGCGACTTCTGATCCAGGAGAAGAATGGAAGAACTGCTGGTCTTTCCCAATTCACCCCTTTTCCTATAGTCTTCTGAAGCTGCTTATGGTCCACAATATTAGGGGAATGGAACTGGGTTCTATATTGAAATGCCCCATTATACCAGCAAGAGAAATCTGAGCAGAAGTTAGTTCAGAGAATGCTCCTATGGTTGGAACTAGATCCAGCCATCGTAAAACAGTTGATCTCTCTTTTTTAACTCTTCCTACCTCTCGGTGCTGTTCTCAAATGAAATTAATTGACATTAATTCTGAAGTATTTTTGCTGCTTGTGTATTATACAGGCACTTGGAATTCCAAGTTGGGTAGATAAGGTGGATGCAGTTAATATCCCAATATTCCTGTGTGTTTAGTCAATATCTGAAAAATGTAAGGATGAAAATTCTGGGAGCATTGCCAAATGTGGAATTCCCTAGTTAGTATTACACAGCTGAAACATGGCAGCAAAACTCCCCATTTATGCAGCACTAACTGAATTTAAGCCTTAAAACTATACTCCAAATCTGTTTGTGATGGGTGAAATCAGAAGTAGCTAGCCAGATCCATTCAGAACAAAATAAAGACACTATTCCACTTGTATGTAAGAACTCAGCCTATCAGTCAGGGACTTAAACAAGCCAGCTAATTGATCAACTGAAATGGAATCTGAATAAAACAAAATAGCTTTACAGAGAAAAAGCATATTTGTTATTTTCAAAAAAATTAAACATCATAGCATTTCCTAGAGAAGAAAGCTTCAGAATGTGAAAAAAATAAATGCTTCTTCTAAGATAGTGCCTGCTTCCTAATTTATATATATATATATACACACACACAAAAGTTAAAATTAAAAAGTTGGTCAATTATGCAGGGTACCTTTTTAGCCAATAAAATAGTTTTGATTGGTTTCACTGATTAACTCACAAAATGTCAGTGTAATAAAAATGAATACATTGCAAATGAATGCTGCTTTAAATTCCAATGGATATGCAATCAATTGAGTTCCTTAATTAGGCGTGGCATTATTTTGACCACTTTTTTCTCTTGAAGTGAAATCCAGTCCAAGCTATCTTTATTGGGCAAGACAGGAAATATTTGCTGCTTAACATAGGTGGAATTATAAAAAGAGAATTTTTATATGTAGCTCTATGGAGGAGTTTTCCTCTTTTGCTTTTGCTGCTCAACCATGGCAAGAGGAAGGGGTTGCTGGCACAGAAGGAATGGATGGGTTGAGGTTCAGCAGGACTCCATTTTTACTATTATGAATGTGTCCTGTAGCTGCAAATTCATTATTAAAGCATATTGAAAATGATTTAAATTTTAAAATGGGTTAAGAGTTTATTAAGGCCTGTTCAGTTTTGAAATCTACAAGCTATAAATATAAAATAAAGATATTTCAGTGAGCATTTTTAAGAACATTAGACTCGAGCGGGCTACTTACCCCCATTTTGATACAAAAGATAAAATTAATTGCAGATGGGAATATTAACAGAAAAGTAGACAAGGGATATGAAAGCCCATTAAGAGGCATTGGCTCATAGTTCTTTTGTCTGAGCTCTGTGTGTGAGAAAAAAGAGGAATAGGGGCTAGCTAGTTCTACACTTCCTTCATGCTCTTGTTGCTTCCTCCACACTGAAGTCAATTGTTCAAAGATTCTGTAACCCACGGAAGAGTCTTGCTCTACAGCTGTCCTTCCCATATAGAAGGTAGTGAGAATGGGGAAGGAAGGAAGGGCTTGTTCATGCCACCTCTGTCTATACACACACACAAACAACTACATAAGGGCCATTGAATAGGGCTACTTCTTTTGTAGCAAGCCTATATTTATTTCCACTCTGCTGATTGCTGAGCCTCTCGTAGCAAAGGGACTCTTAACCTATGAATGCAAACTGCTGTCACAATAGCCTTTCTTGGCATGATTCACATTCTGCTCTAAGCTAGCTACTCTAAAATGATTCTTGGAATGATGAACTTGTGGCCAAAAACCAACTTTGTGCAAAGACACAGCTCCTGCATGCACATAGTGTAAATAATCTGACCTGAAGAACTGGGAATGTCTTGCACTCACTTTTAGAGTTGCAGATATAACATTGCAGCAATCTTAGTTATCTGCTCCAATCTAAAAGTTATCATTTTGTATTCTTAATATGGACAATATGCAGTGATCCATACTATTTCTATGGTTTTAAAAGTATGGAACAGATATTTTCAACAATCATCCCAATGTCAGTGGACCCCTTAGTACACGGGTGTCAAATTCGCCATGTCACAACGTATCGCGACTCTTTTTGCGTTGCCGGCAATGGGGTGGGCGCAGCTTTGGTATAATGAAACCAGCCCATGGGCCGGCAGTTTGACACCCCTGCCTTAGTACATCAGTGGGCTGACCTGTAGATTTCTTTCAGCTATTTTCATGTAATACTCTACAATTAAATCTCTTAGGACAACAACTCTTATGGTTCTCAGCTATTATGATTAGGAATTTGGCTCTTGCAATGAAGTACATCCAAAGAATTATACATCCAGACTTGAAAACTGATATACTTGCTTGGGGGTTTGTACAGACAACTATTTACTAGAATTTATTTTATATACTGTACGTGTAAGGCAATGCCCAGTTAGACAAATCAGAGAACTGCTATCCAGTTCCATGAACTTTAACTTACTTGAACCACTCTTTGTTCAAGTAAAAGGTAATAGTAAAACAAGTAAATGGCTTGAGAAAACTTTCTCGATACCAATGGTTTACTTTGATATAAACATTGAGGGAAAATTAAAGACTAAATTATTTGATTAATGAATTGACTTCAGTACCAAAACCTGTTGGCCCAGATAGCATAACAGAGGTCATATTTTAATTTAAGAAATTAAATTAAGAAAAACACTATGTTACAGTTTATCTCTTCTCTTTTGTAGAATGCTATAGATCCAGGCTATCTTTACAGTGCTATGCTAAGGTACAGGTATACACTACGTATATTTCCTTAATTGCACAATTTACAATCCTTTGTCCTTCCTCTTGTTTTTTGTTCATCTTCCAGACTACAAATGAAATATATTCCAGGCAATATAATGCAAAACAGTCTGTGTGTGGGTGGCATTTAGCTCCTGTCTCCAGTTGCAATATGCACGCATACCAACAAATTCTAAAATATCTTTCCTTACTGTTGTTTTGGAAACACAATTGACAGACATTTGAGATATCCTCCTATTCTACCTGGGGAGGAGGGCTCCAGGTTGATGAAAGCTTATTTCAGTTTTGAAAAGAACAGGCAGGAAAATGAGTCAACTTACTCCACATGTTCTCCTATCTGTTAAAAATTTCCATCATATTACGCAGGTAGTCCTCAATTTATGACCACAATTGAGACTAGGAAATTTCTCGTTAAATCGTATGGTTCTTAAGTGAATACTGACTGCACCCAATTTTTCTATTATTTTTTTTTGCCACGGTTGTTAAGCAAGCTATCACGTGATCGCAATTTGCAACTTTCCCTGCCGACTTTCCTATTGACTTCGCTTGTTGTAAGTCAGCTGGGAAAGTCACAAATTATCATCACTTGACTCCAGACCACTGCAACCATTGTAAATACATGCCGGTTGACAAATGCCCAAATCGCAATCATGCGATTTTTGGTACACTGCAGTGGCCATAAGTGTGAGGACTGGTTGTAAGTCACTTTTTTCAGCACTCGTAACATTGAACAGTTGCTAAACAATTGGTGGTTAAGTCAAGGACTACCTGTAATGCATCAAACCAGCTCCTTTGTTGTTTGTAATCTGTTTTGATTTGATCTTTTGCGCGCTTAATCTTCATATCACTAAATGTGCATTTAGTGTTTTATATATAGCATTATTTGGAGGTCTTCAGAAGAGCAGTCAAAATAATAATACGTTCATGAGGTGCCTTAGGGACTCTTACTGACCTTGCTTTGGCCTTTTATTTACAGCCTGAGAAAGGTCACCATTTCAATTTGTCATGCCTGCTTTTCAAACCAAAGATTTGCTTATTCATGTTTGGTAATATGGCACTGCATATTTTCTGCAGAATGTTAAATAGTGTATATTCAGTACTAACAAACTGCATTATTTGGTCTGGTGAAGGCTGAATTTCTAATGGACATTTTCTTTCAAAATAAATTCAATTTCTTCAGGAATTAACCAGACATTAAACAATAATAAAAATAATCTAGGCAATGGTGTACTGGTCTTTGTATGCAAAACTGGCATCATTCATTCCCTTTATGTCCAACATACTTGAACCTGCAAGGTCCAATCTGGGTCGGTCAACGGGACCAGAGGCTTTGTTTTCCGAGCTTTCGGACTCGGAAGCTGTTCCTACCTATCACCTTGATTATATCTTCCTTCTCAGAAGTGTATCATAAAGGTACAGACCAGATTTCCTGACACAATTCAGAAAGGAGCCAAGGCAAATAGGTTCATACAACCAGAGTTAATGAGATTAATACTGATAAGGACTGTTTCTTGTTCCTTGCATAACCAGGATTCTTTGGGGACCAAAGCCTAGTTAAATTGTAAATGAGCCTATTTTGGCTCAGGGTATTTCCCCCCCCCCCCAATTAGGTCAGAAAAGAGAACATAGTCATGAAAGAAGAGGGGTGATAGCATCCTTGGGCTCGTTTTCCATCACTTAGATTCAAGGCTACCCTAAACATGTACTGATTTACAAAGGTTAGCACTACCGGTACAGACAAACTGCATGGGAATTAATTTTAAATTAACTCCAAAAGTTGTCACTCCAACTCTGATTTTTTTAAAACTCTATCCTGCCAAATGCCTCTGCTACAAAAAATGTTTTCTAAACTAGGAATACAAAAATAACTCCCTCTCTCTGTAAGCATTCTTCTGCTTCTCATACTGTGCAACACTTTTCCCTTCCCCCACACTTTTTCTTTATTAAACATGTTAGAGGCATTGTAAGAAATACAGAGTCCACCACTTCTCTCATGGATATTGCAGAAATGTTTTTAGAGGATTGGTATGATCTCGAAATAAGCGCAGGGAACAAATGTAACAGACTAATTTTGCACCAGCTTAAGGCAAATCCAAAGAACTAGAAAAGGGCTACTTGGATATAAATATATTATTATTATATAATCCAGGAGGCTGCAGCTTTCAAGACTTCAGAAGCTCTCAAAGTGCATGCATACCTTCCTTTATAATCCTTTATAATCAATGCGAAGAAGAAGCACCAAGTACCTGAACTCCTCTGTATAGGTCAGTGATGGCGAACCTTTTAGAGACCGAGTGCCCAAAAACTGGCCCCGCCCCTGCTCCACCCCCTGCCCTGCCCCCGCTCCGCCCCCACCCTGCCTGCCCACAGGGCCACTCACCGCCTCACCTCACCACTCACACGATATACCATAGTAGACTGCAACATCCAAGGCTATACTTTCTTTCATTCATAAAATTATTCCTTTTTCTATGAGTCAGTTCTCTATTTTAAAAAAAAAAACATTTGTTCTTAAAACAATATAAATGATCCAGCTGATTATTTCTTGAGACCTGTTTCTCCAGCACAATCCCAGTGACCCTTCTGTTCGATACAATTTACAGGCTCATTTATAAACTGGGTGGAGAGACTAAAGTGATCTGCTAATAATGTAAAGTGGATTAAAATATTCTCAAAGCTGGCTGAGGAATTCTGGGAGTTGAAGTCCACAAGTCTTAAAGTTGCCAAGGTTGAGAACCCCTGCTCTACCTCATCCTGTTTCTTGGGATTCTCCCCTCCTTCCCACAGCCATAGCATGTTTGGAAATGGGACACTGGTGTGCCCCTTTAATATCTTGGTTTTAGGGGGCTTGTCCTCAATTTGCTTTATATTTTGATACATGTTACTTATGATAGATCTATCTAGTGTAAAAATATGTGGGAATATAATTAGATGTATGCTTTTTTAAAAAAGGAAGAAACCAATGTCCCAAATTTCCATTATTATTTCTGACTTATATAGCAAGTTCATTGGCATTTAATCTGAAGCAAAAATGGTACAAGAATAGTAATTAAAACTGGACTACATTTATTTACATCAGACATTTTGTTCAATCTAGCAAGATTCAGAATGCTTAATGCCAAATACCTTTATCCTCTGGTTGTGGGTATATCTGCTTTGAGAATATTTTAATCCACTTTACATTATTAGCAGATCACTTTAGTCTCTCCACCCTTCCTCAACAGTAATGTTGGCAGATGAATGTACAGTTGTCCTGCAATCCTGCCAGCTTCTCATTTTTCCTACAAGCCGCAAAATGCTTAAGGGCTTGTTGGAAAACTACAAAACATGTTTTCGGCACAGGGTGGCTCAGCTAAGGCTGTTTCAAAGATCAATCTGAAGCCAATAGCCATTTCAAATGCATTTTGTTAAGTGCTTTTAATGGAAGGTAGCAGCACACCACAGGCCACATTCTCAGATGGCATAAGTGGGGATGGCCTCCATCACATTAATGGGCTGGATGCTGACTGGCTATTGCTTGAACTTGAAAAATGTCATTAACTGTACATTAGCAAGCAGCAAGGCCTTGCTTGCACTGAGTACATCTGAAAGTATTCTGGCAACCATGTAACTCACACTGAGGAAGTAGCTTCATCCACTTCCAGCTTGTTAGAGAAAATATTCTACCATGTTGTTTTCAACAGTCTTTACAATGGAATTACAATTAAATCTTAAAGACCACCAGAAAATGATAGAAGGCAAAATAGAAAAAATCCTTAGTACTTTGCTGATAAGTTTTTATAAGGGAGTAAGGTAATTGCAAACTAAATGTGGGACTGGATGGAGCTGGTCTGGTCAGTTTTATGTAATTTATATAAAATAGACAGAGCAACCAACCTGCCATGGACGGTCCCAGTCCAGTGGAATAGGAAATGCTCCAAGCCATGCTCCCACCACACTGCATATTGTGGTAATCTGGAGATTGTTATCCCAGATAGACATAGCCCTATAAAAGAAAGAAGAAGGTTAATCTTTAAAAGTGTGTGTTCCTTAGGAGTTGATTTGTTTACTCACTCATAGCTTTGACTTATCCATGCAAGACTGTAATGTTACAAAATATGTACTACTCTTTTGCAGATTCCCATCTATTACTGTACTTCAAAATTAGATTTTAATATTCCATCACCACCCATCTCTAATGGGATGTTTTTTAGATGGATTCATCAGTCAGGATAATCTGCCGAAGAATAATAATAAACTCCCTCTATTTTTTCTCTAGTCATATTAATTTATAAGTTATGTTTTCCATGAAGTCCAAAATATGGACTTCATAGAAAATCTGAAGTCTTCATATGCTTCTAGATTGAACTATAATTTGTTTTGCTGCTGATAATTTAAAAAAATAGTTTTACTTTTTAATGTTCCTTATAATAAATACAGTATATTTAAGAACCTGGGACATTATAAAATTCATTAACTATCTGTCACAATATAAACTACCATCCTGGCAAAATATCTATTCTGCAGTGCTTTAAGGAGCACTTCTTCTATTTCTGCTGATTATCGAAACGTTTTTTTCCTCCCACAGCATGAAAACTTTGTATCTCCCTCAGTTAGAATAATTTCTGCAATATCTCTTTTTTCCTACTAACTCTGAATCTATTCAATTCTATGCTGATAATAAGATAATGAAAGTGCTAGCAAGGGAATCAAGTGGTAGTTAGATAATTTAAGTATGATTTTTTTTCCATACTGAAAATGTAACTTTCCAATAGTATTTTCTATATATCCACTGCAGCTCATTATTTTCTAAGAAAGGATAAAATGATCAGAGATTTTTATTTTTTTTATTTTTAATGAAAAATTTCCATATGCACCTGCTGTTTTATTGGATCTTTCTGAGGAAATAAATCATGCAATATATGCAATTAAGGGCCATATCATATCATATCAACTTTTTTCTTCTTGGCTTAAGCCAAGCTTTAAAGTCTGGCATTTTGTTCAAGTGTATAGGCAAGAAAAAAAGGGAAGGAACTGCCACTTGGGGAAAAAGAGACAATATATGAACCGTGTACTAAATGTTGGTTTGATGTAATGGTTGTACTACTTTATAGAAAATTATTCCAGAGATTGCCTTGAAGGGTAAAATTTTAGTTATCCTTATGGCTAAATTGGCTCAATAACTAATGCATGGTTAACTGAATAAAAACAACTTTTATTTGGGTTTGTACAATGCAGTAAGCCATAAACCAGACAACACCCTGCCCCCAATTGTGCTGCCTCATTGTGATGGTGTTTTTGTGAGGGATGAGGAAAGGAAGTCAGAAATGTGTGCCAAGAATATATATTGCCAGCAGGGACACTCAAAGCATGAAGGTCATGTTAACTGTGGAGCTAAAGCAAACAGACACTTATTTGGGGTAGCAAAGATTTATTATTTATTCATTTGTTTATTAATTTGTTCATTCACTTGTTCATTCATTTATTTTTATGGCTGCTCATCTCAAACATATGACTCTGGGCAGTTAACAGAGAATAAAAACAAGATTGAAAGCATCAGAGCAAAACAATAAATTTAAAAAGTATGAGCTGAAATAAAACCAACAACACTAAACATAAGCAAGTTACCAGGTCAACCACATAGGAAGATGCTGGAGGAGGAGGATCATCAGAATAAAGACATCAATTCATACTGTGTGGGAGAAAGCAATAAAAAGCCCTTCCTGTATTTTAGCCAAGAAAAGAGCACGGATAGGAAATATAAAATGATTGACAAATGAGGAAAATATCGCTAAATGGTTGCTAAGAGTCATGACTTGATGGATCAAAATTTTTGATAGATCAAAATCACAAATTTTATATTCATTATTTATAATTCTGAGAAAAAAATAGTAAAAAATGTGCCTTAATTGAAAACCGTGTTGCAAAAATGCTGCATCATAAATACTGGGACACATATTCTGTTCAGCAAAACTACTGGAAGAGAATCTGTCAACTGGATGAGAATCCCATCTTCAGAGGCACTGATGCAATTTAGGAATTCCACATGCATAGCAAGATTTACTAATTAATTTTAGATTTGGTCATGAGCCATTTGGAATATACTGCAATTTCTTCATTATGTTAGCAATTACGTTCAGCTGGGAACAAAAGGCTCACAAGCCGAGAATTTAAATTCACAACTGAGAAATAATTCAATTCAAATCACACACTTTTTACACAGGTGAAACCTATATTATTGTCAGATGTTATGGAAACTGTGAATAGCACTTATGTGAAGAAGCAACGGAGCTGTTGCTTTCTGCAATTGTCTCCCTCCTCAAGTCTGAGGGGATTTCTGCTTATTTAACAGCAGCCGTTGGGTTTTAATTAAAATTGGTTGAGTTTCATTCCACCCACTCCAGAGAAAATAGCTGGTTAGGAAAACATATTGGGTAGGCAAGGAAGAAACTTTGGTAACTGTGCCTCCAGCCCAAAAGAGGAGATGCAATCTGTACCATATATAAGCTGACTTTCTGGAGCCAGCATAAGTGTCACAAAATACACATGTACAAGCATTGAGTATGTTCTTCTCTATATTAATATAAAATGATGCTATTTGCCTATGATGAATAAGGCCCTCTCCTTTCTCTTGAACTAGCTGGAAAGACTCTCGTGCACATCCCTTATTGAGGTGCTTATGATGGAATATATGAAGGACCCTGACTTGCTGCAATGCCAAAGTAGTGGAACTCCCAGCTCCAAGAAGACTTAGGACAGTGGTTCTCAACCTTTTTAATGCCGCGACCCCAACCGGTCGTAAGTCGAGGACTAAACCGGTCGTAAGTTGAGGACTAAACCAGTCGTAAGTCAAGGACTAAACCGGTCGTAAGTCGAGGACTACCCAACCGGTCATAAGTTGAGGACTTTCCCTGCCCGGGAGCACCGCGCATGCATGGTTCCGCCCCCTGCGCCGGCTGAGGCGTAGCTGGCAAGCGGCAGAGACGGAGCAGGCCGACCACCAGCTGGCCCACCACCAGCTGGCCCAGCCCAAGGGTGGTAAGGCACCCGCTGGAAAAGGGAGAAAAAAATGGCGGACAAAAAAAATGGCAGACAGCCTTGCTTGGTGACCCGGGGGAAATGGTCGATCGACCCCAAATGGGGTCCCGACCCACAGGTTGAGAACCACTGACTTAGTAGATCACGTCTACTAGTGTTCCAAGAATTTTCAAAGCATGATTGTTTTTTTAAACTCTGTTCACTTATATAGATTGTTTTTTACTTTTGCTTTACTATGCTCTCAATGCCATTTGCCTTTGAACTTTTGTAAGCGATTTATCACTTGCAGAAATTAGATGACCAAATACATATAAAATACAAGGACTGAGTCAGGCACCAATATTTTTGTCCTTAAACACTCTGCAGGTGCTTTAATTCAGTTTGTATATGTGATAAACAAAACTATGACAACAGTGCTTAGTTGACTCAGAAAAGAGATGCTTTGACACTTAAGTGTTTGATGTTTTATAGGAGTGGTTCTCAAAATGTGGTCTCCAGACCCCTGGGAATCCCCAAGATCTTTCACAAGATCCATGAAGCCAAAACTATTTGCCTAATAATACTAAGATGTTATTTGCCTTTTTCACTATCATTCTCTCATAAATGTACAAGGGAGTTTTCCAGAGGCTACATGTCATGCCATCGTGTGATGGCTAATGGAATGTGTGCTTGTGTAACCCTGCCTTTTTAGATTCTTCTAGGGTACAGGTTTAAGGAAAAAATGTGTTTTCAGAAATTAACTCAGTTCATCTTAATACTTATACTGTGCTATTACTAGCTATCTTTGGTTACACCTGCTATAATCTCTGTAATCTCATTATCATCCAATCAACCATTACTTTGAAATCCCAAAGCTAAGCCTACACAGAAATACAAAAAGTACATTTGTTATCCTCTTTGCAATTTTTTTAAAAATCTAGATGTTTAAATTTTATTTCAAGTTGATATTGTTTTAGAATTTAATATTTTATAAAAGAAAATGTATATTATATTTTTCTTATACTTAAGGATGGACTTGGGTTAAAGCAAAAAGATTATGCAACTTGCTTTCTCAACCCACACCTCCATCTTTTATGTCTAAAGATGCTGAAAAAAATGAATCTGACATATCACAAAGTTCTCTGACTCATGGAACAAAGGAATCTATTCCACAGAAACTGGGGAAAATGCAAATGAGAAACAAAAATATGATAAAAAATGTCTTTCCCTGAAATATATAGATATTAACAATGTATTACATTCATTGTTATGCAAGAGAACATTCCAAAAGTGCCAGTTAAGTAGTAGTATCATTTCAGATCAAACTTTCAGAATTAAAAAGAAATCAAGTATTTTAAAAGTAGATGTGATGAGCGTTTTAGAAGTCAACAATTGTTTTTTATAGCTTTTCAAACTAGAAATGAAAAAGCCACTGAAGCTTTTTATAGGGTAAATTATCATCTTGCATTGGCTGGAGAAGCATACAAAATAATTGAGAGACTAATTAAGGCTTGTACAGTTGACACGGGTGAATGCCTTCTAGATGAAAAGTCACTAAAGAAATCACTGCAGTGCCACTTTCTAGCATACAGTAACATGTGGATGCTTGCCCACAACACAAATAGCGATGAAATGTACAAAGTGCATTTGTGTTTTTTTTAATTTCATAGTTTATTCTTATGGTGGAATGTAGTCCAGATTCCCAAGAGGGAGAGGCTGTATTCCAGAAGGGCAAGAAACTGCAAAGTTTAAATAGTTTGGTTGGGAGGAAGAGGATCAAGACAGCTTCTTCCTAAAAGTTCCCAGAATACATCTTTAATGAGGCAAGTAGTTTGCTTTAGTTTGGTAAGACTGATGTCTGGCTCCCCAAAACAAGAAAGACACACTGGGTTTCTTTTAAGCAATTTCCTTTATTGTTCCTCACCTATAGACAGAAATCCCAAGAGAGTAACTCTCTTGATTAAAGACTGCACACGTCTTGAAAAAGGTAGGCGCATGAAAAGACTGCTGGGACTGCTGTCACAGTCACATGACATCATAACTCAAGAACTATCTACACACAGACCAGCACCTCCAAGCTAGCTGGGTAAGTGTGGAAGGCATAGACATCTATACTCAAGGAAGAGTATCAAATCGCCAGTGATGGAGCACCCACGATTTCTGGAGGCAAGCTGTTCCACTGGTTAATTGTTCTGACTGTCAGGAAGTTTCTCCTTAATTCCAGGTTGCTTCTCTCTTTGATCAGTTTCCAACCATTATTTCTCATCCTTCTCTCTGGTGCTCTGGTGAATAATGTGACCCCCTCTTCCTTGTGGCAGCCCTCAGACACTGGAATACTGCTCTCATGTCTCCCCTATTTCTTCTTTTCTTTAGACTAGCCAAACACAAGTCCCGCAGCCGTTCTTCATATGTTTTAGTCTCCACGCCTTTGATCATCTTAGTTGCTCTTCTCTGATTTTTTTCCAAACTCTGAACATCTTTTTTGTGATATGGTTACCAAAATTGGCAGCAACCTGGAATTAAGGAGAAACTTCCTGACAGTGAGAACAATTAACCAGTGGAACAGCTTGCCTCCAGAAATCGTGGGTGCTCCATCACTGGCGATTTTATACTCGATTTGGGGAGATGTGTGTGAGAGGCAAAGAGGAAAGGCTTTTGGGGAGAAGTGTGTGTATGTGAGAGAAAGAGGGGCTTTTGAGAGCAAAGGGTAAGACAGAGCGAGAGAGCACAAGGGGCTTTTGCAAGCGAAGGGTGAGGAGAGAGAGAGAGGAGAGGGAGAGAGGAAGCAGGGCCGACCAGCCACATGACCATCAAGGTAGTGCTGCATATTAATAAATATTGAGAAATTCATTATACATTTGTCAGTGTAAAAGGAAAGTGATTTAGCAAAGGAACCACCACCGAATAAATTAAAACTGGTACTTTTTTCCTTTTTTTTTTTACAGTTTGTAACATTTTATTAGATTATAGAATAAAATACAAAAATACAAAAACAAATAGTAGGACACAGTGGGGAGGAAAAAAGGAAAAAAAGTGAGGGGGAGAAGGGAAAAAGAAAAGACATTGACTTCCAACTTCCTCTGTTGCAGTAGAAGGAAGCATTAACACTGAACTTCAACTTTTTACTTTTCCTCATTATTATAAACTAGCTATTTCTATAACAACAACTGAATCTAATCAGTAAAACCCCAAATTCCCCCCCCCCATTCTTTTTCAGTCATCAAGTTTTTGACATCTTGCTAAGCACTGGTGGTACTCAAATACTGACATGTCCTAAAAGTGGTGCAATCTGTGAAAAGGTTGAAAAGCCCTGTGCTAAGCCAGAACGTAGAAGCCTTCTATACCTTGTCTCAGATAAAAAATATGGCCATTATTTCACTATGATTAAACTATTAAAGAAGTACCTAATCTCAAATGCACCAATGCATTGCAAATTCCAACTGCAAGTAACTTACCCATTTTTACTGAACACTCTCAGCCATATTTGAAAGTTTGGTCCCAGCAAACATAAGCAGGGCAAAGTAGTAAAGGTGGATAAAAGAACTGCAAATAAAAAGGTCTCCCAGACTGACCTGGAAAAAAAAAGTGAAGCTATTTTAAAGACCTATCTTGATAACTACATTGAAAAGGTAAGAATGGTAAAGCTTTTGTGTTCAGACACTATGTGAAAAGTGGTTACAGTAGGAATGAACCTAGCCTTTCTCTGGGGTTGCCAAATCCTTATTTTCTTCCTCTGGAAAAGTTATCAAAAGACTGGGAACCTTTGCTTTGAAGTTCAATTAATCACAACATGCCAGTATGCTTAAACAGTAATCAACATTCATTCTGCTTTTTGGAAATCAGTCATGCATAAATGAAAGCCATTATAACCTGAGACCTCTGAGCCACAGGATAGCTCCAGACATTTCTAAAATGTGTAGCTAATGATAACTTAAACATAATAAGAGAAGTAGGGATGGGAAATTATTGAAAAATGACTGATAATATATCATATTAACTACATTAAATTCTAATTAAAATTAAATGTCAATCAGACACAAAACATTCTATTGGAAGTTGTGGGGAGAATCTGGAATACAATTACTTAGTAATGCTTAAATATTTTTTTTTACTTTTCTCTAATTCACAACAGTGGTGATACAATCAACTCAAGCATATTTTAACATGTTAGTGTGGACCAGATGCTTGATGGATTTGATGTTTGAAAAATAATTTTTATATTTAAAATGAGAGAATGTTTTCATTGATGGTTCGCATTTTAAAGAACTGGAACATCTAATAAGGGAATATTTTAAAAATGTAAAATTTGTTTCAGTGAATGTAAAATTAAAATGGATTCATCAAAAAATCTTAGTTCAAGTTTACTGAGAATGCATTTGAAATGAATTCTGTTGACCACAAAAAAAAGAGGTTATTCACTTATAATTTGATCTTGTGAATAAATGATATCCTTTAGAAATAGCATTTTAATGTACATTAATAGCTTTATAGGGAAATTGTTTAAATATTAAAGAAGTTAATTAAAGAAAATCAAATTTGGGGTTTGTTCTAGCTTAGCTTTTAGTTTTTTAGAAAGTAGTCCATAACATCCCATTTAATTCAACTATCTTTTGGCCTAGAAAAAGTTGTGTATTGCTGTCACCCAAAATGAAGATCTAAACAAATCTCAGTAGAGATTTATCCATGTTTACCAAATTTTAATACCATAGCAGGCTGTAATGAATACAAAATAAGAGCAAATGTCTCTGATCTCCTTCTGAATTCATAATCTGGGGCATGTGTGATTAATGTTTAATATGACATCCGAAAACAAACAGTGTCAGATTCTGAAGCAGTTTATACCTCTTATATAAAAACTGAGTTTTTGTAACCCTGAAACTCAAAACTTCCACATAGTGATTATCACACTTCTCAAAAGTGCTTTTCTGATTTTATTACTTTGCTGTAAATATAGTGATCATCAATAGCAATTTGAAGAAGGAACATCTTTGGAACATTTTGCCTCAGAACCCATCAAAAATTAAGATGTTTGGTGTAACACTGACATTTGGATGATCACATATGAAAAAACCCACCCCACAACCCTGATTTTTTTCTTATTTAAAATAGTTCAAATCTTGCTATTATTCACTATAGTACAAAGTTTCCAGTGATTAAAGAAATCAGGAAACTGTGAGCTCTAGTTTCACCTTAGACATGAAAACCAGTTGGGTGATTTTGAGCCAGTCTCTCTCTCTCAGACCAGCTCACCTCACAGAGTTGCTGTTGTGTGGAAAATAGGAGGAGGAAGGAATATTAGGTATGTTTGCAACCTTGAGTTATTTATAAAATTAATAAAGATGGGATTTAAAAAATCTAAAAACACCCCCACATTTGCTCAGAAACAAGTTTCCAGTTTTGGCTTATTCTACCTTTTCAGACTCATGCTAAAGACAGAACATTTTAATGCTCCTCTATAGAAAATAAATAAACAAATAAACAAATAAATATCCTACAGAGACAACTTGAAGGTTTGGGGAAGGGAGGGGGGAATTTGTGTCTAGTGTTTTCCCTGTCAAATCAGTCTTTCTTGCAATGCTAGTGTGCATTTATTTATTTTGAGACAGAGCAACTTTCAAAAGTGGAATTTAGTGTGATTAAATTCACCTTAAACCTACCTCATTATGATCAGGTCTCAATAACACTTTTGTTTGCTTTTTTCACCAACTATTAAAATACATTTTCCTTAACTCTCTAAAATGAGCTGAAAATGACACATAAATGCTCAGCTGCATATGTACACTTTACATATTTTATGATTTAATATGTATCCTGTGGCATCATGTTCCTGAACTGTTTTCACTTGTTCATCTTTCAATATTTTGCAACCTTGAGTTGTTTATAAAAATAATAAAGATGGGATAAAACTTTTGTTTGATTTGTTAAGGCCACCAAAGTCTCTGGAATCTTTTTATATTTTGCCAATTCAACTTTATGCTACAATGGATTATCATGGATTTATAGCAGTAAAATAGAAAACTGGAGATGGAATGCCCTACCTACAATTGAATTACAATTTTAGTACACTATTAAGAACTTGGCAATAATATATTAAAATAAACCAGGTTCCCACAATAAATAATATTTCTACCAATACGTCATTTTGATCAATGGAGCCAAAGTCAAATTCAAACTGACTCTGGGCCAAGTACTCATTCATAGTGCAACCCATCTTATAGGGTGGTTATTGTTGGGGATAAAATTAGGGGAGACTCCAGTATAAATTATCTTTAGTTCCTTAGGAAATGTGAGAGGTAAAAATCAAAGTACCTAACCCCTGGAGGGCATTTACCTTGGCACAATGTCCCGTCAGCTGTCCTTGAAGGCCAATACAAGAAGATTCCCCTACTCAGAGAGACAATGCCCCTGTGACTCTGGACACACAGAAACAACAAGCAGGTGTTTCTACAGTACCTCTATTATAGAATCATTTATACTATACTCATTTCACATCTTTGTGAATTGCCGCATTGTTTTGATCACATCTAGCCAGGTTATCTGTTCTCTACTTCTTTGATTTCCCTCAACTTTCCTAAACATACTTACCTTTCTCTTTTCTAGACTATCAGTTCCTTGTCCCACATGTCTATATAGTTAACCTATTTGGGATAGAATTGATTGGTTGCTGCTATTTGCAATCCATGGTAATCTTACTAAATGTCATTTGATCCATAATTTATCCTCTTTCTCATTATCTTATCTAACTTTGTGCATTCTTCCTTAGAATTAGTGCCTTCTTTAATTCACCAGCGAACTGTCATCTTTATTTATTCTTGAAACTAGGAAAACAAAACTATCTGTCATTGACTTTTTTTATTATCAACTCTAAGTTCACTAAGCAGATGAGTCATATCATTTTTGTCTTCATTATTAATATTTAGTATTATCCCAGAATCACGTATTTAAAAGCAAATCCATATTACCTTTCCCTACTAGAGGGTCTTATGTGGGACACTATAAATCCAGACTGATTCATAGTTCAAATTTCTAAAATTTAACTTTATGATTTACCAGGTGGAATTATAAGAGACATACTTACTCTAGCAATGGTGCTCCATAAAGAACAATAATTCCGTGGAAGAGGATACAAGATATGAAGAAATATACACAGCATCTTACAAATCTTGTCACCTTTTAAAGAGAATAAATACATATCTATATAATGCCATCAATATGCATATTGTTTTACAGAAGACAAGCACTTGTACATAAAGTATATGATTAGTGATACTTAGATTAAATTAAAACCCTTGTAAACCTTTTCTCGATCATTAACACTGAACTAGTATTTGGATTCTTGCAGTCCCTCGATAGTAGGACCTAAACTGACAATGATTTACCATATCCTCTTCTCCCTTTCTGCTTGACCCCCAACCCCCATCGCCATCCTGCAGCCTCCTAGGCAGGAACATATCTGTCTTGCTAGAAGTCCAATCTGATTTCTAGCAAGTCGTTTAAAACAAGGCTGAGTTCCATAGCACAAGCGGTTGCTCATTGTTGAACTATAAATTATTTAAAAACGGAGTTTTAATATTAAACTAAAATGCTTGTTTAAGCATGTTCAGCCGAAACAAAATGCCCAGATTGAAACTCTTTTAAGTTTATATAAAAAGGTTTAATAATGTGTTTCAATCTCCTGTTGAAACTGGTAAAATTGAAATGCTATAATTTGAATTAGTTTTATACCATATTGAATATTGTGATACTCTCAAAGTTAGGAAGATGCTCTGGTAGCAGCTATTGTATTGCACATTCACAGCTGATTCAATATGTCTGAATCAGATTTACAAGCTAAGGATAGTTTTGCAAGCAAATTTCACAAAATCAGTGAGTGTCCTAATCAGTTTTATGACAGTTGTTAATCATAATTGTTAGAAAGTTCTTAGGTTTACTTTTGTTTTTTTGTGAGCTCCACAACAATATTCTGATTACTGCATTGTTGCAAGATAAATCTACGCACAAACTATACAATAGACAAGCTTACACACATGGGCTTGGAAAATTTCCTACAAGAGTGCACTATCATAGCTCCTAAAATATTGTGGCCAGTCACAATGCCAGGAAAACCTACCTAACCTATTTATAAAGGGCCACTACTTCTCTCTCCATTTGTTGCCATTCTTTGGGAAATATGACTGGAGTCCTTTTAACGCTTAAAATGCAATTTCTTTTGACATGCAGTTTCACTTGATGTGATTGTTCCTTTTAAAACTTTAAATGCAATATAACACAGACTTTTATAAAGTAAACTTAAGATTATATCACTACAATTCAAATATTGTTCTATAGTCAAAATACTGAAAAATATATTTAAATAGCAGCAAGGTATGCCTCATTATTTAGAGCCGTGGTGGCGAACCTATGGCACGGGTGCCACAGGTGATACACAGAGCCCTCTCTATGGGCACGCGCACCGTCGCCCAAGTCCTAGGCGTTCAGCTGGGTTTTATAAAACCTTTTCGCTTTAGGCCTCCACCGCTGTGTGCAAAAAAAAAAAAAAAAAAAGGTTCAATCAATCAATTTCAACTTCTCGTGGGAAAAAAAAGATCTTGCAAAGTTGGAATTGATTGATTGAACTTTTTAGTCCCACCCAGTCTGCCGTTACCACCGTGGCCATGCCCACCCAATGGGCCATGCCCACCCAGATGGCTACACCCACCCAATGGGCCACGCCCATCCAGCACCCGACAATACATAAGTGGGTTTTGGGTTGCAGTTTGGGCACTCGGTCTCTAAAAGGTTTGCCATCACTGATTTAGAGGAAGAAAAATCAGCCTCCTTATAGCAGAAATATTAAGAGAGCAATTACTTAGAGAATATTTTACCTTTTTAGTTAGAGAAATGGTATGGAATAATGCTGAAGACATGGAGCTTTGAGTTTTATTCTGATTGCAACCATAATGTTCCTAAAGAGCTGAAAGCATACAATAATTCATTCAATTTTACTCTTTCATATGAATACAACATTATTGAGAATCAAAAAATGCCAAATAAAAAAGTTAACCCTGCCTCGTAGCAATAATTAAATTTTATCAAACATAACATACCTTGTGGGCAAGAGAATATCTTCTTGTAGATAAATATGGCTTAAAAATCATATGTAAGATTATATTTATAATACCAACGCTTGCTGAACAGATGCACAGCCATGTCAAGTGTGTGTCCAAGATTGAGAAATTCTTCAAGAACAAAGAAGGAACAATAGTAGTTACGATAACAGAAAATATACAGATGACATTGGCAGTCAGCAGTCTCTTTATTTCTGTATCTTTCATGTTGTCTTATTTTTATTTCCACCTGTTGAGAAGCAAATTAAGGCATTTATATTAATATTAGTAGTAAAGGCAATTCTCCTTTGTATAGAAGGTAATGCATACCTGCAGAAATTAAATGTGTTTATAGCATATTCCTGCAATAACTTTTAGGGACATGAAAAATACAAGTAAGCTCCAAAGTTACAATTTGTTGTATGAAAGAAAATAAACATATTTAAAATAGTTGAAAAGAACGGATGCCACTCCAAATTAATGACTCCAGGTTTTTCCAACTTCTCATATGCGCTGGATTGGTTTAGTTGCAAACATCTCAATTCCAAATGAAGAGAACTGGAAGTATTTATTTATTTATTAAATTTATTTTATTTATTTATTTATTAAATTTATATACCGCCCTTTCTCCCTTGCGGGACTCAGGGCGGTGAACAGGCGATACTAAAAACCACGGTAATAAATAGTTTGTTTTAAAATCGAATTAAATAACGGGCCTGTTCTAAAAACACACCCGTAAAAAACCCCCACTGAAACACAATCAAGCTACGCCAGGCCAGCCGCACGGAATAGATGGGCCTTCAGGGCTCGGCGAAAAAGGCGCAGGTCCGCAACTGTACATAGGTCGGGAGGTAGGTCATTCCAGAGGGCAGGAGCTGCCACAGAGAAGGCTCTCCCCCTGGGGGTCGCCAGCCGGCATTGTCTGGCCGACGGCACTCTAAGGAGGCCCTCTCTGTGGGAGCGGACTGGCCGAAGGGAGGTGTTTGGTAGGAGGCGGTCTTGCAAATACCTAGGTCCATTGCCATGGAGCGCTTTAAAAGTTGTTACTA
>NW_015386771.1:647002-680914 GCF_001527695.2 Protobothrops mucrosquamatus | reverse complement strand
GGAGAGCCTTCTCTGTGGCAGCTCCTGCCCTCTGGAATGACCTGCCCCCCGACCTACGTACAATTGCGGACCTGCGCCTTTTTCGCCGAGCCCTGAAGGCCCATCTATTCCGTGCGGCCGGCCTGGCGTAGTTTGATTATGTTTTAGTGGGGGTTTTGTATGGGGTGTTTTTAGAACAGGCCCGTTATTTAATTTGATTTTAGCACAGAAACTATTTATTTATTATTGTGGTTTTTAGTATCGCCTGTTCACCGCCCTGAGTCCCGTAAGGGAGATAGGGCGGTATATAAATTTAATAAATAAATAAATAAATAAACAAACAAACAAACAACTGACTCACATTTATGACGGCTGCAGTGTCCTGTGGACATATGATCCCTCTTGCGACCTTCTGACAAGCAAAGTCAATGGGGAAACCAGACTGACTTAACAAACCGTGCGCTTAATTTAACAACTGCAGCAATTCACTTAACAAATGTGGCACGGGGCGTCATAAAATGGGGCAAAACTCCTTTAACACATTTGTCATTTAGCAACATAAATTTTGGGCTCGACCGTGCTCGTAAGTTGAGGAGTACCTGTGCAGGTTTTTATTCCAAACGGAGCACCGAAAGGTACTTCAGGCCGCCTTTGCAAGGTTTGTTTAAATAAGTTATTTTCCCTATCGAGATGCGTTAGGATGGGGAGGGGGTGAAAATGTGCAAGGGGCTTGTAATCGGCAGAAGGCCACCAAAGACAGAAGTCTCTCCCAGTTGCCCTTCCTTCACCTACGTGCCTGCTTTTAGGAGACCGCTATCCGGAAAAAACATCGAGGCAGGTGGTAGCAGGGTCACCCCTATGAGAGGCAGGGAAGGAGGCTTCTGAGACAACAGCGCCGATCCAGCTTACCTGCCGTTTCCCGGATGCTGTCAGGGGAAGCTCCGAAAATACGTCATAGCCTCACCTAGAAACAACCTCCAGTCTCCTTTAGCGCAACTGGCTGCCCTCAACCCCACCCCGACCCGCAGGCTCTTACGTCACGACGGCTTCCGTACTACAACCCGCCGGTTCGTTAAGGCCAGGGGTAGGCAACCTCGGCTCTTTTATGACTCATGGACTTCAGCTCCCAGAATTCCTGACCTCGGCTCTTTTATGACTCATGGACTTCAGCTCCCAGAATTCCTGAGTCAGCTATGCTGACTCAGGAATTCTGGGAGTTGAAGTCCATGAGTCATAAAAGAGCCGAGGTTGCCTATCCCAGGTTAAGGCGCTCTCATGCCCTGGACATCACGAGGAACCCGGAAGCGGAAGTGCGGAAGCTCGCAGGGGTAGCCGTCACCTTGCAACAACGCCACCCCTCCAACCTCGGAGAGATCCGACCGACTTCCCCCAGAAAAGGCGGCCAAAGCCACGCCACAAAGTCCGGAACCGGTACCACACGCTCTTGACACTCAACTTCCCTACCCCCCCTCTCGCGCGCCACATTTCACTCTTCCGAGCAAATTGCTGATTCCACGTCAAACCCCCCCCTCGTCCTGAGAAAAGAGAAACGTTCGGGTTGCCCGGACGCTTCTATTTTTGGTCCCGGGATTGTCCTCCAAAGAACGGGCTACTTCCCCCCAGTAAGGAAGTCTAGTTGTATGTCTGAAGGACTCGGGACCTAGTGTGTATCAGATCAGTTGTTGTTCAGTCGCTAAGTTGTATCCGGCTCTTCGCAATCCATGGCACGCACGCCCCCCCCCCCCATCCTCCACTGTCTCCCGGAGTTTGCCCCAATTCATGTTTATTGCGCCGATGACACTATCTAACGCAGTGTTTCTCAACCTTGACAATTTTAAGGCAGGTGGACTTCAACTCCCAGAATTCCACAGCCAGCAACGCTGGCTGTGGAATTCTGGGAGTTGAAGTCCACGTGCCTTAAAATTGTCGAGGTTGAGAAACACTGATTCTAACGCAAATACACAGATCAGTGCCACAAGCGAAAACGGAGGGCTGCCTGCTCTAAAAGAGTTTATTTCTTTGTGTAATAGTTAAAACAGAAATTTGGGTCTGCTGCTTTATGTTGCTGTTCTGAGTGCATTTAATGGGATTTTGGTCTGTGAGTACACATGCTTAAGATTATTCTATTTGGAGATATTGAATCAGATGTATTATGAATATACTATGAAGGAGGGTTCAGAACACTTAAAGTGACTTAAAGGAGCAAGTATTTTGGGGTTGCTGCTTATTGGATGTTTTGATCCCCAAAATAGTTTTCAGTAAATCCTGGCAGTGATGGCTGTTTGCTGTTCTGGTAACAAAATGCCTAGAACAGTGTTTCTCAACCTTGACAGTTTTAAGGCACGTGGACTTCAACTCCCAGAATTCCACAGCCAGCATTGCTGGCTGTGGAATTCTGGGAGTTGAAGTCCACATGCCTTAAAATTGTCAAGGTTGAGAAACACTGGCCTAGAATGTATTGATCAGATAAAACAGTAGAAGTTTGTTACACTATAAGTTTTTTTGTCAGCTTTTGGGATTATTAGTTACAAATAATATAGATGTCACCTCTACAACGAACCTGGCTGAAGCCATCTTGCTTGTTCTAGATTGCCACAAGAATGGGAGGGAGAAGTGGAGGTTTTCTGCTAGTTTAAACAATTCTCTGTCCCATGGGAACCAAGGTCATTTCTACTGGTCGAATTGGAGAGTAGAGCATTCTGTCAGAAAGCCCGCCAAACTATTCTATTGGGAAACGTTAATTGCATAGTAGGGGGGGAGGGAGTTTAACTTTGTAATATTGTAACCCTTTGGAGGGAATTTCAGACTTGGTTTCACTTTTGACCTGCCAATACTATGGAGGTTGATTAGGCATCTGGTGCAGCCCGAGTCAATTAGAACATTTAAGTTAATTTAGGCACCTGTCTTGGGTACTACGATCTTGACAGGGATAGCAAAAGATGGGTTGTCTTTGCCCTCTTCGTCACTGTCATAAGAAGCTGGCATCGGCAGGTGCTCAGGTGGACTTTCTCCTTCTCCCTGGGGAGGAGAAGTGACCCGAATGGCTTGCTCTTGACGAACCCAATTTGATTTCTCCCGTCCAGGTCATGGGTTCCTCTTTGGCTTTGGGGTAGCAGCAGGTGCACTCTTGGCCTGGGGCACAGGGACTGGACAATCTGCAGCACGATGACCTGATTGCCCACACCTGAAACATTTGATCCGAGGTCTGGCAGATGCTCAGAAAAAGCTATGTCATGGTTCCAATAGATGAGACCAGACAAATCAGAACTCCGAGGCTGGAAGTTTCTATTTTAGAAAGACAGAACTGAACCTCAGAGATACCAGCTGAGCTCATTTCAAAAATAAGATTCAAGATTATCAGTACAACTTTTCTCAGCCCAAAGGACTTTGTAATGATGCATAGGGATTACAGTTTTACAATTCTTACTGTCTCTTAGTCACTTGACTACACAAAGATTATGGCATCTAGATAATTATGCTTTAGTGACTATAAGAATTTTCTTTTTTTCCTCAAAAATTGTAATATTAATGTTAATATATAATATGATCTGCATAAAAAAATCTATATCCCAAGCTATCTTTGTTTACATATACAGTAGATAAGCTATGACTCATCGGGTCTTTTCATAAATATTTTCTTGCCAGAATCCTCAATGCCTTACAAAAATGGCAGAGCTTTTAATATAGGGAGATAGTCAGAGATGTATCTGCCTTGAAAATAGTCTATGTCGAATTATATAACACAGTCAAACATCAACAATGGCTTCTAATTTTCCTAGAATCATAGCTATAGAAAAAATAAGCTACATGGAACGCGGTACTTCATATTACTAATATTTGTATTATCAGTTCTGTGAAATGATATGGCCTGAACATATACTGTGCTGTTGTAATCTATTATCATAATTTTTATTCTTTCGTTTCTATGCTACTTCGTAGGTGAAAGAAAACTTGGTACAGTAATTACACCTGATACCTGGAAAGATGGTGCAAGAAACACAACAGGTATTCTCACAAGAACTGCTATTTTTGATCATTTCTCATTTCTTGATCAGGAAAGCATAAAGAAAATGTCAGCGTAAAAAACTCTGCAGATCTTCATGTCAAGCTGTATGTTCCTTATTGTCTCTATAATTATTGCCTCAATAATTCCATTTCTTTTGTCTTTGTTCAGAAAAGCAGTGTTGCTCATAAATGTAGAATTCTGAAAGAACTTCACAATCCACTTATTATTAAGCAATAGGCAATCTAAATCTGGAACTGCCAGTAAGCAGGTTTTCTTTCTAGCATGTGAACATTACAGAGACATTTGTAAATTAATCTTCCTTAAAAATAACTACTAATGCTAAAAACCTTTACAACTTGACAATTGCAGCATGCCTGAAGTTTATATGGTGGAACATAATTTAAAAGACTCAGCATTTCTAGTTGAATCATTGTAACATATTTAGTATTCCAGATGTAGTCAAAAATTGGCTCATTTAAATCAATGAAATCAATTTAAAGACGCAACATAGCAATAGCACTTAGACTTATATACTGCTTCACAGTGCTTTATAGATCTCTCTAAGCAGCTTAGAGAGCCAGAATATTGCCCCTAATAATCTGGGTCCTCATTTTACCGACCTCTGAAGGATGGAAGGCTGAGTCAACCTTGAGCCAGTGAGAATCAAACTGCTAACTGTTGGCAGAATTAGCCTGCAATGCTGCATTTTAACCACTGCGCCACCATGGTTCATAATTATATTTGCATGCATACAGCCAGTAATACAGTATATCCTGGATCCCCAACAATGCTTTGATACTTAATTGAGCTACCCTGGGCAAAAGCAGAAACAGAATTTATATATCTTTGGCCCAGTACATTGCAAGTCCAAGGAAAAAAAAGGCAGACACAGTGGAAATTACAGCATGATGTTGGAATATTTCAAATAAACCCAGACGTTTGACATTATTATCCCTTTCCTACTAGATGAATAGAAACAATTTGGTTTATTAGGTCACATGTTCCTGTCTGATTCTTCCACCTGTCACAGCTATGAATATTAAGAATGTTTTGAAGGGCACTTTAAGCAGTTCATACGTATTGGGGATTTTCAGATGATTGGCAATAAATGCAGCTCATATGTGTAAGGGGGAGGGTATCTTTAACCACTACAATATATTCATATATAATTTAGATCTGCATTAGATTTCTATTGACTTAAGTGCTTGTACAAACACTTAAGAAGTATTGATAGCAATATTACATGTCCTATGATGCAGACACTCTTAAATATATTAGATTAGGGAAATCTGTTGAATATCTTTCCCATAGATACACACAGTCCTGATTTTAGTCAAGTATTTTCTGTTTTGAACTAGTTTTTAAAGGAAGACAACTCACCATGCAGTTCTGTTTTGATCTTTAGCAATATACATTTTCTGTTTTGGCTGTTCAAATTGCTAGAGAGAACAGGAGCTACCACTGAGATTAGCAGGAAAAAAAATCACAGGAATAATAATAATAATAGTAATAATAATAGTAATAATAATAGTAATAATAATAATAGTTGGAAGGGACCTTGGAGGTCATCAACCCTGTGCTCAGGCAGGAAACCCTATACCATTTCAAACAAATGGCTGTCCAATCTCTTCTTTAAAACTTCAAGTGTTGGAGCATTCACCGCTTCTGGAGGCAGGTTGTTCCACTGATTAATTGTTCTAACTGTCAAGAAATTTCTCCTTAGTTCTAGGTTGCTTCTCTCTTTGGTTAGTTTCCATCCATTGCTTCTTGTCTTGCCTTCAGGTGCTTTGGAGAATAGCTTGACTCCCTCTTCTTTGTGGCAACCCCTGAGATATTGGAATACTGCTATCATGTCACCCTTCATCCTTCTCTTTAATAAACTAGACATACCCAATTCCAGCAACCGTTCTTTATATGTTTTAGCCTCCAGTCCCCTGATCATCTTTGTTGCTCTTCTATGTACTCTTTCTAGAGTCTCAACATTTTTTTTACATTGTGGTGACCAAAGCTGGTTGCAGTGTTCCAGGTGTGGCCTTACCAAGGCATTGTAAAGTGGTATTAACACTTCACATGATCTTGATTCTATCCCTCTGTTAATGCAGCCTAACACTGTGTTGGCTTTTTCGGCAGCTGCAGCACACTGCTGACTCATATTTAAGTTTTTGTCAACTAGGACTCCGAGATCCCTCTCACAGTTAATAATATTGAGCAAGGCACCACCTATATTATACCTGTGCATTTGGTTTTTCTTGCCTAAGTGTAGAACCTTACTTTTTTTACCACTGAATTTCATTTTGTTAGATAGCGCCCAATGTTCAAGTCTGTCAATATCCTCCTGTATCTTAAGCCTATCTTCTGGAGTGTTGGCTATTCCTGCCAGCTTGGTGTCGTCTGCAAATGTGATGAGTTCCCCATCTATCCCTTCATCCAAATTATTGATGAAGATGTTGAAGAGCACTGGGCCCAGAACAGAGCCCTGGGGCACCCCGCTACACACTTCCCTCCATGTAGATACAGTTTCATTGAGGACCACACGCTGAGTACAGCCCATCAGCCAGCTACGAATCCATCTGGTGGTGATGCTATCTAACCCACATTTTTCTATCTTATCAAATAGTAGGTTGTAGTCTATTTTATCAAATGCCTTACTGAAGTAAATTATATCCACAGCATTCCTCTTGTCCACTAATTTTGTCACCTGATCAAAGAATGCAATAAGATTTGTCTGGCAGGATCTGTTTTTAACAAACCCATGTTGGCTTTTAGTAATGACTTTGTTTGCCTCTAGGGGTTCGCTGATTCGTTGCTTGATTATCTTTTCCAGAATCTTCCCAGGTATTGAGGTCAGGCTGATAGGTCTGTAGTTTCCTGGATCTATTTTTTTTCCTTTTTTGAAGATGGGAACTACATCACCTCTTTTCCAGTCCTCTAGTAGTTCCCCAGTGCTCCAGGATTTTTGAAAGTTGAGGAAGGAAGATGAATGCAAAATATGTTGTATCCAATGATATGTCACACAGCAGAATCAAAACCAAATTCCCTCAAGTTCATATATATCCTTGAAACTTAGGAGAGAAGATTTATGGTCTTATATGGATGCAGAAGGAAGGCAAAATCCCATTGTATGTGTAGACGTATACCTATGTAGTGTTAGTTAGGTGGTAATAAAAAATAAAAGGGACATAACTAAGATGTAGTTGGGAAAAGTGGCAGAATTTTAGCATTCTCAGAAGGGCTTGTTAAACTGCTCATTTTCATATTTATTGTTGGGTACTCTGGACATTCATTTTTTCTTTTTAATGGCTTCAACTTTAATTTGAAATGGTTTCAACATTATATCTTTTTTATTTATAGAAAGTGGTGGGAGAAAACTAAATGAAAACAAGGCATTGACATCAAAAAAGGCAAGGTAATTAAAAACTTAATTCACTATTCTACATTCTTCTGAATTTTACTCTCTTCCATGTTTCCACATATAGTCACTCCTACTTCCTCCAGCTGAGAGTTGGCATAGAAGCTTCCCCCCCCCCCCATTACATTGTACTTTTAGCACCTATAACTCTTTACCAACATCACTATATCCTGAGAAACATTGGCTAAATTAGTGTTTTTCGAACTTGGCAGTTTTAAGAAGTGTGGACTTCAACTCTCAGAATTCCCTGAAGTCCATCTTACAGTTGCCAAGTTTGAAAAACACTGGGGTAGATCATGGTAATTCTGTAAGGCACTTAACAAGTAAATGAAGGACTGGGAAATTTATCATCCATATGTCATCTGGTCTGATTTACTTTAAGTAGAAGAGAAAAGGTGTAAGACAAAACATGGACACATGGATCATTTATATACATTATGTTGTGCAAATATATAGTGGTAGTTCAAAATGTCAAATTGCATTTTGATAATTCTCTTTGGTCATTTATTAGCTTTCTTGGGGAATTTGTGTCCATCTCTGCCCCATTTACTGCAAATATATAAAAGTAAACAAATTATTTTTATAAACATCTAATTCACTTGTTTTATCTTCTTAGATTTGATCCTTATGGCAAAAACAAATTTGCAATATGCCGGATTTGTAAAAGTTCAGTTCATCAGCCAGGCTCTCATTACTGCCAGGGATGTGCATACAAAAAAGGTGAGCTATTTATTTTAAACCTAGTTTCTTCCCTTTAAAGTGTATTTGGTTACTGAGAAATAAATTGTTATACTGGATGAGCAAAAGTAATTTCAGTACTGCTGTGCTTTTTATTAACAGGTATCTGTGCAATGTGTGGAAAGAAAGTCTTGGATACAAAAAACTACAAGCAAACATCAGTTTAATTATTGTGATTTATTTCTTTTGTAATTGACACTTTGAACTTTGAAGCAATTGCTGGACATCATCATTACTGATAATACGATGAGAAACCTCTAAAGAACTTGCATGGGATAATTGTGCTATTTTATATCTAAGTTTAAATCTGCATTAATGGCTATATTAATTTAGAATAAGACATATTTGTTCACCATAATTTGATTAGTCAGAATCTTCATTTGGAATTTGATAGATACGGTTAGCACCAACTAGGAAAAAAATAAAGTAAAATGAATACATAAGTGCTTAAAGGACATTTAAAATTTCTTTTAGAGAAACTTGAGGGTTAGTTTAATAGTTTAACTTTCTCAGTGACTAAGCTGCTCTTACATTAAGAATAAGAATTGCTGAATACACCAGCAAAACTTTAATAAAATTGGCATGTGATGATTTATAGGGTAAATGAATATTTAAATGTAATACTATGTAAATTTAGCAATTCATCTACACCAATAGGCAATTCTTCAGTTTATTTTTGTTACATGCTTAGAATTGCTTGCAACAAGAGCTTTCAGAGCATCTGGCAAATAACAATATATGAATATTGAATTTCATTATGCTGGATTGGTTGCACATTCTAAATAGTGTACGTCGGTTGATAACTGTGCTTTTACTTAAAATTGGCATTATTTTAAATGTTAACCTTATAGTGGCTTAAGTTTAAAATAGCATTAATATTTCTAAAATATATCTCTAGCTTGATGATGTACAATTAGTGTTCAAGAGAAAGAACGCAGAGTTCCTAATTTGTTGTGCTCATAGTTTGGATTTTATTTTGTGAGTCTCTTGTATGCAGTACCACAATATTCAATAATTAATATGGTGTTTGTGCATTTTTATCAGTGTGTTGCAGAAAACTAGCAAGCTTTTCATTGGAGAGGGAATTATATTGGCCTGTGTTACTATGGTCTACCTGACTGGATAGAGTGATATTGGTTTGATTCTTTTCTACCAATTTGTAGGTGCAATATCAGAATTTTAAAAAAATGATTAGAAAGGGGCAATCAACATAATTCCAGTCATGTTTAATTAATAACTTTTATGAACTTGAAAATTTTATTGTGATATTATTCAGTTTGATTGTTTTGAGGCTCTATCCTAGTGCCGATGTGATTTTTTTTTAATTTTCACAAATGCCAATGGCTCTAGGGTCAATAGAAATGTTACTTTGAGTTGAGTATGTGAAAAATGGACAGCCATATGAATATGCTACTTAACTTTGATCCCTACAACTGAACCATGGGATATAATTGTGGCCTAATCACAATGTGATAAGATATACCTCTACACACACACACACACACACACACACACACACACACACACACACACAAGCTGCATTCAATACCAAACCTATGAGATTCCCCCATCCCCAACCCAATAACTTGTAAGAAAACATTTACAGCAAGCAGAATTGACTCTGAAAGCAATTGGGGGAATAATCAGACAGGAGTCTATAGCCCAGTAAACCAAATTTTTATTTTTACTAACCATATATCAAAGTTAGTATAGCCAGCATGCAAACCTAGTAGGAAGTGATAAACGTTACAAAGATGAGCTCATAAAAAGCATTCCAGTGTCATTTTATTATTTATTTATTTGTATCCCATCTTTATTATTAATTTAAGACATAACTCAAGGTGGAGAACATATCCAACACACTTCCCTTCTCCTATTTACCCGACAGCAGCTACTCTGTAAGGTGGGTTGGGCTGAGAAAGAATGCCTGGTCCAAAGTCATCCAGCTTTAATTTATCCTATGTCTTTTTCCTTTTCCTTGTCTTTGAAATGTAAAAAGCCAAAAGCATGTAAGCTATGGTTCTGCTTTTGGTCAAGGCTGCCCAGCTGGGTGATGAGCCCAGTGTACATTGGTTGATTGTTTTTATACTAATAAATTTATGTCGTATCTTCAGTGTGATTTGGTTACTTTAAGGGAGCCTGTTTTTGGCCACAACACCTATACAAATTATTTATTAGGGTTAACATGGACTTCAATAAAACATAATATTTACCCCTCTTTCAAAAGGCATCTATGGGCATCTCTGTCAAAATTGAACAGCCCTCTCTCAACAGAGGGGGAGAGATCCAACATTATCTCCAGTCTACAACAGTCCTTTCAACAGTTCCAACAAGGCTCCACACCCATTTGCACTACTCAGGTGACCCTGAAGACACGGATAAGCCTCTAGGTAGCTTTAATGACTCGCTAAAAGAATGCAAATCTGTCTGCAGGAGTATAAATCTTTCCATTCCCCACCATCCAGTCAGAGCTGAAGAAGCTTCTTGGATGAGAAGTGAAACGTCTTCAAAGAAAAACAAAGTCCAGCTGCCTCATGAAAAAGCATCTTTGGGTTAATTATGACCTGGATGACTGAGAATCTCCATAGACATTTAGCCATCCTTTCTTTTGTTTTGAGCATAGTTATTTTGCCCTTATTTTTAATATGTTACAATAGAATGGGGTTGGGATACTAGATTGGTTTTATATAATTGAAAATATATGAATGTCATGTATGCATTTTCCTTATATTTTGAAAATCGCTGGCTCTGTTGTGCATTCATTTTGAACAAACAGCTTACCTTGAGTGTTAAGCAGCTTCATCTTCTAATATTGTGAATTCAGCAACCAAAAAGGGAATATTCATTTTGGGAAAAATAGGTTGCTTTTCCAGCTATGATATACAGAGCTTATTATTATATGCACATATAATGTAACTATTGTTTTATTCCTCTGACGTAAGCAATATTGTGCAAATCACAGAAAAGACGTAAGAAGTAATAATTTAAAAAAAATGAAAGGAAAGGAATGTGCCAGATCTAGTTCACATCAATCCCAGGTACCAGGGTTTTTTTTGAAAATGCGTTCTCTAAGATCTTGATGGGGTTCTATGAGATTAAGAGCCAAATAAATTTCAGTTGAATATAGCCACGTTTCTATCACAAAAGTGTTGCTCCTTGATCAGGGATGTTGAGATTTTTAAAATTAAATTACAGGCCATATGGCCTGAAAAAGTTTGAAGACCTACATTATGCCACTCCAGACTCTTCTGTTCTTGGAAACTATTTTTGTTTTTACAATATTATTTTTTCAATTTCATATCACACTGCCTTGAAATTTCTCACTTGCTTTACAGGATCTTATCAACTTCATCCAATCACATTTTTCTTATTTTCCCTTTCCTCTTAACTTATTAGTTTTATGTTCGTTTTGTAATTTAATCCTTATTCAATTTCCTTATGATAAAAGCATTTCAACATACCAATATCTTTGTATTCAGTCCACCTTGTATACAGTCACAAAGGTGAATGTCTACCTTTCTCATTCTATTCAACTTATATAATGTTGATATGATATATCCAGGTTTTGCTTCCATATAAAAAGAGATGAAAGCATGTCCTGGTGCTACTATGTTTATTTCTTTACACAAAGTTTATTTCTTATAACAGATCACATACTTCTCACTATTTTTCTTCCAGCATTTACATTTTTAAAATGGCTCCATCCATTTCTTCATTGTTAGTAAACACTGTATTAAGAAACAAATTCCTATACTTTATGCAATAGTTCATTCCTGGTCAAAATAACCTTAGTCTTGGTATTTGATTGTTCCACTTCTTCTTTACCTTCTGCGTTGTTAGTTCTTTAGTTGTAGTCAGAATTTGGGTTTGTATATCTAAGCTGGCATCTTGTTCTTTTCTGTAACATCTTATTTTGTCACAAGCTGAAAGAATAGTTTCATGTATTGCTTTCAACATGGAAAGAATCTTCCTGGTCCTCATCCATCTCTTTAACTTGTTTATAAATAATCTTTATAGTAAAAGTCATTTGTTAAGCAAGATTTTATAGTCCAAGGTATTTCATGGTAGTAACCAATATTCCTCAAAGAGATAGGAAGGCAATTCCCCACATATAATTCTGAAAGTCAGTAAAAGTTTACATTCACAGTTCAAGTAGGCCAGTTATGCTGCCCAGCTGTTCTCTTACAGCTGAGTTTCTCGCAGGTGGTGCCAAGGCCAGAAGAGTCTTATCTAAGATCTGGGCTTTGAACCAAGTCTCTTTTAGGAAATAACAAGTTGTAATACCAAACTTTGCTATAAGATGTCACCGATGCCGTTTAAAGTTTTTTAAGTCCAAAATTTGTATAATCCTTTTTCCAATTTTATTTTATTCTTTTTGTAGATAAAAGCAAAAGTCTTCAGTAAAAATAGGAAAAATTTTGGTCCCTAAGTTTCAGGAACATATAAATCCAATTAGATTAAAGATATTCTTTTAGTGCTTTAATTCCCCTGAGTAGAGGGTGGGATAGAAATTCCTTCTCTCCTCACAGGGGGAAAAATACTTTGGGCAGCTTTTACAGGGAAAAAAAAATACTTAGGGTAAAGAGAAGATTGAATCTCACCCAGTCTCATCCGCGCTGCTTTGGAAATGCCTGGTGGTAAGTTTGACTTCGGCTGTGACAGGCCATATTGCTCTGGCCGATCTTTCCTCCGCCGGTTTGGAGGGCTACCCTGGATCAAGCGGAAGGGCTGCCGCCCTCCTGTGATCAAATGGGGGTCCCCTCCTTGCTCATCGCCCCTACATGGTTACTTTCGACCCTTTTCAGGGTCCCCCAGCAGAGCAAAACCGAAGGTGGAAGACGGCGCTCATCTTCCAGCATCCGCGGCAGCTGCAATGGCAAGCCAGAAGTCTCCAGACCTATATTTTTAAAAGCCATTGAGTCCGCAAGGAGAAGGGCGGGATATAAATTCGAACAATAAATAAATAAACAATAAATAAATAAAGGAAATATTACAGGTGCAGAGTGGTATCAAAGTTCTATCTGCCATATGTCACAGTCTGGTAATTCAGAGGCTTCTTTGCAGACTAACTTGTTTAGTCTGTATAAATTGTACAGAAACATCCTGCAATAAAATAGCACTTAACTGATTTGATCTTATGCTAGTTTAATGTAATTATATTATAATACAGCTAAAAATAAGAGCCAAAGAAACAGCAATATGTGATGAGATTTTTATCATTTGAATACAATGGCACTGGTTAATAAACTATTTTTAAAGATGACAAATCAAGCAGAAATGTAAAAGGTTTTGTATTACAAACATTTTATACATGCAGAATATGACCTAAATAAAGTAGTTTTGTGCATTTTAGCATCACTTTGACGCAATCATATTAATAAAACTTTTAAAGAACTTGGTAGCTAACAGGAAAAAAAAGAGGGCCTCACATTTATGAATAGGACAAATGTTTCTGCTGCTAACATGGAGTTCCCAGTGTGTGGCTGTGCAGGCAGACACTCTAAAAAAATCATAACACAGTAGCCCTTTTCCCCTCTAGTGAGTAAATTGTAAAAATATAATTATATATTGGGTGCCCTCCCTTTCCCACAGACAACACAGTTTTGTATTTACGAAATGTCAACATTTTCTGCATCTTCAAGTTATTGGAGTCTATATGGCACATTTCAAGTTGTATGACAGTTTTTCTGCGGACAATACAGTAATGTTTACAGTACTTTATAGCATAAAGATCCAAAGGTCAAAATGGGATAACAAAAATCCTTACTATTTCTGTTCCTATTGATATTTTTTTTAATTCCATTATGCAAAAAGTAATTGCAGTTAAAAACTTTTCAAACCAAAAATCAATATTCAGCACCTCTATGTCCTCTAAGACATACAGTATAACATATTTCCTTCTGCCTGTTCTCAGCAAAAGACTATATATTAGCACAATCTGCTTCCCAAACATATCTCCTAGATTACAGTACTCAGGATTGCTAACCATTAGTCATTCTGAGCACAGCAGCATAGCAGATATCTTAGTTTCAACCCTGAAGGAATACCCTTCCCAACACTTGTTCAATAACATGTGAGAGGATGCTGTTGGATTCATGTTCCGCTGATGGCCTCTACTGATATATTTGGATGGCTACTGTCAGAAAGAAAAGCTGGACCAGACAATTTTTTTAATCTGATCCGGTCTGACATTCATAAATACTGTAGCTCTACAACATTTGAAAAATTGAATTTCACTTGAATGAATGAATTGGTGACTTAGTGATCAAAGTTTGTACTGACAACATAGCATAACTCAAAATATGTCTTGGTAGATTCAAAAGAATTTTTTAAAGGTGCTGCAGTCATTCCCTCTTTCTACAATTCTTAACATCCTTCTCCTATAATTCCCAAGGTTTCTTAATCCTAAATCAGTAGCTTAAGCTGCTAATAAAAAAAAATCTTACTGAAAGGCAGATGTATTCTTTTGACATCAATAAGGGATGCCAGTATAAATGATCAATCTCTCATTTTAAAAATTATACATTTATTTAGATTCCCATACACTCCTTTTCCACAAGCCTGGCCTCTAAACTGGAACATTAAACCTAGAACAAATGCATAGTCTGAAGTTCCAGGACAAGCCTACCTTTAAAACCTTCATATAGAGAAGACTATAAATAATAGCTAATTGTCTAGGTCGGTCAAAATATGTGGAACTGTGAATAGAAGAAAGCACAATGTAAATCAGCTGCCTTGAATTAGACCAAGGATCTGCCTTATCCATCAGTATTTATAGAAGCAATTTAGCATTGGAACAATATATATAACAACTGGGATCCTAACACCCATCAGTATTGACCAATCAGGCTGAGAGTAGATATAGTCAGTATATCTGGAAGTCACCAAGATGAGGAAGGCTGGTATCTAGGAAGTTGCCTTACCCAAGGCAGCTTATTATTCATCTAGTCCAGGGGTAGTCAACCTTGGCTCTTTTATGACTCGTGGACTTCAACTCCCAGAATTCCTGAGCCAGCTAAGCTGGGAATTGAAGTCCATGAGTCATAAAAGAGCCAAGGTTGACTACCTCTGATCTAGCCAAATACACCTTTTCAGTCTCAAACAGAGAAAATGCTTCTTGCCTAATATCTGATATTTACACTGAACATGTTGCAGTTGGGATGATTTACTTACAAAAAAAAATGTTTTTCCCTGCTCTCTTTTTCATATTTGAAGTCATTATATCAAGGTCGTAAGCCAGAGGCCTTTTTCAATCAGCCCTATCATAGTGAGGAAATGGACTGATGATCTAATATATATAAAGTTTTACCAGGCATAGATGTAAATCTCAGCAATCCAAACACTCGCCCTTTTTTGGAAACTTGGCATGATTAATCTTTTTATTAAGGAAAAAATAAAACCATGTATTGTGCAGCACACATGAAATAAATCCCTTGCATAAGTCAATATTCTAAGGTTTAAGTTCTAGGCTTTTTCCTCCCACCTCAATGGGTATTTGTTTTTGTTTTGTTTTAATAGACTTGGAAGACACCATATTAACACATGGTTCTGTTTAGTCAGGAAAACACTGGGTCCTTCCTAATCAGTTTCATTCTTTGCACCAAATATGAAATAATAGCTTTTCTTTTTTAACTAGACTTTAGTATACCATACCTCTTTCTAGATTATAATTGCCAAGAATAAACATCTTGCCTTTGATCCCTAGAAGGTGGAACTTGTTAGGACATCTTGTGGTTTTCTCTAAAAAAGGAAGTAGCAACGACTGCAAGCTAGAGGTAGCTCTGTGAAACTTAAGGAATTATAACAACAGAGAAATGCCCTGCATGAGACTTACATTTTTTAGCTTTACTATTTTGCAATCATCATTTATTTTTCTCTCTATGGCTTTGTTTGCAGAATGACATACCTGGAGCCATAGGTCTCCAAACTTTTAAAGAGTACCAAAACCAGCCTTCCCCAATTTAGTATCCTCCAGTTGTTTGAACTAATTCCCTTAAATCCTAAAACAATATGGGATTTAAAGTCTAGTATCTCTGATGGGCTTCGGGTTGGGAAAGTAAATGTTATATATCATTTTCATTTGGGAAGCGGGATATGTCTCTTACTTTATGCAAGGAGATCTGTGTGATCACGTCATATATGCTGCCATATGAATAAAACCAATTTATTGATATAATATTTCAACACAATTCTTGAGTGTCTTTCCTCAAACTTATACACCTCAGAAGTGCTAAGACTGCCATTCCCAATTGGGAGCCAATTGTAGAAGGCTATTAAGGGTGTTATGCAAAAATGGGAACAAAGCTGTGGTGCAATTATGAACTCTGTTTTCTCGTTTTTAAATTACACAGCTTCTAAAACAATGGCTCACATAAGGCAATTATAATCATCAATTGTGTATGCTTTAAATCACTGATATAACCGCAAGCTGCTGCTGTTTTAATTCTTGATCAAGGCAAGAAATTCCTCCCTTGTTTTTGAATCTTCTCGGAGGATGCCGAGCATAGTGCTAGTGACTGTTGTGCTGCTCATTTTCTGAACCCCCCTCATGATCATGCACATGTGTCTGTCAAAAAAATGTTAAAAGAAACATTTTCAGAACATAACCAAATACTATGGGTGCAACAGCATTCAAATTATAAATACAATCTGATTTAAAATAATAATAAAACCAACAACAAAATTAAATATAAATTCTAGTATTACATTATTCCAGAATGTAGAAGCATGCATTTAGTTTAATAATCTTCCTAACAGAAAATGTTTTTTAAAAATCCACATATTCTAGGACAGTGGTGGCGAACCTATGGCACGGGTGCCACTTGGAGCTCTCTCTGTGGGCACATGTGCCGTTGCCCCAGCCTTGCCTCCTCTGCGACCCCCTCTCTCCAGCAGCCCCCCTGAAGGAGAGTCACCCCGAGCGTGGCCCACACGGAGCAGCGCAGCCAAGGACATGGCAGCCATGCAGCGTAGACAAGACTCTTCCCTCACACCCCATCATGCAGTTGATGCTGCAGGGCGTGGGCAGAGGGTGTGGCCTCCATAGCGTTGCTGGGCTGCCTGGGCGATCTGCGGCGGGCCCTGGAGGTGGTGATTGGTCCTGTGGACAGGCGGGGCGGGGGATGGGGGGGCAGAGCAGGGGTGGGGGGATGGAGCAGGGGCCAGTTTTTGGGCACTCGGTCTCTAAAAGGTTCGCCATCACTGTCCTAGGAAATCTACAGTATCTCAATGACACTACAGTTCATATGTAGGACTACTTAAAAACAAAATTGAGTTTGATAGAATTCAATGGAAGCCATTTATAGATGACTTATTTTCTTATCATCAGATATAATAATAAAGAAGGATAATTTCTCTCAATACTCTTATTTTCATAGTAGAAGCCTATTCTGGATCAAAGTGTTTCCTTCAGAAGGATCACCAGATGAAGCAAAATCAATTGTGAAAATGTTGAGATTTGCAGTTCAGGAACATGTGGATTGCATGGTAATACCAGGCTACACACTCATTGAATACACATAGTGTTCCACAAGTAAATATATTTCTACTTTTGTGCTTTTAAAGTACTATTGCATTATTTTTCAACAGTAATGAAAAAGAAATGGAAAGGAGAATAAATAATTGACAGCAGAGGGAAAGAATTACAAATTCAACTAAACCGAATAAGGAATGATGAACTTACGAAGCTTCTATCACCACAGCCACTCCAACAGGTTTCAGAACTTCAGTAATTGCTAAAGCAATCTGTTTTGTAAGTCGCTCCTGGACTAGAAAAACAATTAGTGCTTTATGAAAAATTATCTTAGTCAGAATGAATTGACAAAGTAAATGCAAAATTGTTCTTTAAGGATAAGACACAAAAGTTTCTTCATAAATAATTTTAATCCAATAAAAGAAAGATCTTTGAAGGAAGGGAGAGACTTCCCTTCTTGCACATTTTGTGGGTGGAAACAAAACTCATCTATTTCAGTTGCTATTATAAATTTTGAGTTTTTAAATAAAATAATTATTGATTTAAACTTATATGATCTCCCATTGTATGGCACATATATCTGGGTAGCTAACAATAGTAAAACACAAGCAATAAAATCAATACAAAAAAATAAAAATCCCTGGAACCTTTGCCATGGGCTAGCACAAGTTTATGTCCTGCCTAGGTTATTTGTTTTTGGAATGAAAATTGAATTCTCAGTTTCTTTGCACACAGATCAACTTCTGGATTTTACATTGCAATGAACAAGGACACACATACAATTTTGCAGCTACTAAGATTGTTGGCCAAGCAGACATAAAAACAGCCAGAAAGCAATTGAAGCCTGGGAAACAGGCCCCTAGTCAATTAACAGGAGTGCTGATTTACCACCAGCCTATCAAGTACTTAGAAGGTGAGGGCTGGGCAGCACAGGCAAACAATAGCTAATGACTTAAAAGCCAGCCATCAACACACCCCAATCAACATCGAAAAAGCCACATACAACAGCCACTATAAATACCATACATAGAACAGCACACATGCTGCTAGAGAGAAATTCCCTCAAGATGGGCTCCAGTCCGAAAGCCGAAATATCTGGTCCCAGTGATCCACCAAGATGGAACCTGCAACATTATCCTGGGACATGTATATTTGCCTTCATTCTGGATTTCCCTCCAAATAAGCTAATTGCAGAATGAAGCCTTTCTCCTGGTCAAGTAAATTTGATACTTTCCAGAGAAATATCAGTGGATCCTGTTTTATGAATTGAAAAATTTATTAAGCAGTGCACAGCGCCAGAAAAAGTACTAACCTTGGAGCCTTCGGCTAAACATTTCAACAATTCTGGAAAAAAGGGGGAAAGGATACACTAATGAGAGAGGAAGATGGCATTGATGGACATGTAAATCAGAAAGTGACTAAGTTTGTTTATAATTGATCTCAGACAATAGTCATCAAACTTTTTTTTACCTCAGTGATATCCCAGTGTGAAATAGATATAGATATATAGAGATAGATGGATGGATGGATGGATGGATGGACGGACGGACGGACGGACGGACGGATGGACGGACAGACAGACAGACAGACAGACAGATAGATATAGAATATCTATCTCCAACCATGTTTTTGACTGCAGTTTAATATTTTTCCTAATCTCTGCCAGCTCATAGCTGCAATTTCAATGCTAAAATTCCCTGTCATGACACTATAGCTCATTTCAGGCATTTGCCTGAATGAATGAGTATTTGAAAACCAGTCAAGAATAAGGCTGTGCACATAGCTATACCTATTTCTCTCACATACGCCTAATGTTCTACAGGAAGTATGAAGGATTGTAGTATCCTACCTGTAGAACCTTAAAACAAGTTATTATCCATGTGAGTTCCATATAACAAGGTTTAGAATCAGAAAGACGTATTGATATTCAAGTAACCAATAGAAGAGAATATTTGTAGCTCAAAATTGAACTGTGGGGTCCTTGATGCTCTCTGAGCTTGGTAATGAAATATCTGCAAGAAAACAACCAAGCTCAGAGAGCACCATGGACCCCAAATTCAAGTAATACAAGTACTATTCTACTTTGGTCTCCCAAACAATGTATGCAGGTTTCTATCCATTTTTGAAATCTTCACACATTCAGGCAAGTGTTTATACAGGATTTCATCATTGTGCTATTCTGGTTTCTAGAAAGATGAACTCACAAAAGGTCTTGCACCATTAAATAGCTGTGATGCAATTGCATGACTATCATCTATTATCTGTGACAGTGCATTTAAAAGTTGTGTATGATGAAATATTATGTGATGTACAGTATTTCTCCCCAACATCTACCCTCATTTACCTTTAGATATGACAGTTGTTTATTTCAAACAACTGTCAAATCTTATAGCTATTCTCTATAAGGAAAATCAGACACACTCATATGGTAATCTAAGCTATCGTTACTGTTGCCTTACTGAATCCATAACATAAAATAGTGATTTATTACTCAGAAGAACAGTAATAAATACCTTGCAAGTTTACTTAATCCAACTACTTTCTTCCTTGGTAAATATCCAATGTGTACCTGCAGATATTAAAGGAAGATGAAGAATTATTAATGTATACATTCATATTCAATCCAGGACTGCCTCTACTTCACGCTTTTTTCAGTTGAACTTAGAAATCAGTTTTCCACTCACATTTATTATTATATTCAACATTCAATTTCTCAGCATTGCAGTGAGGAAGCTGAATATGCACTATAACTGCCCAACTCGGCTGAAGTCAGCTCCCTGTTAATTTCATTTGGGGAAAAAAATGCTGCTGATACTGCTGTAAAAAATTAGTCAAATTGATTATTATTCAGTTATTCTGCAAGGCATCTTACAATTAGCAACAAATTTGTTCCACTGGTTATATAGTTCAAGATTATGGACACTAGAATTCAAAATAAATCTATGTTTCCACTGTCATTACCTTGCCAAAGAAAGGAACCAAGTGATGTTCACAAAGAGAAAACATATCAATGCCTTTTACGATAACCATCTCATCATGATCTTCATCAAAGACAGCATCATTGAGTATCTCTGGAAAAAAACAAAAAAGAAATGGAAGATCTCTCAATCTAATTTTATCCTTTACTACAGAATAACTAAACAAATAAACTACCCAATAGCAATCTATAGAATCTATAGCCCTATAGATTCTTTACAAACTATTTTTCTTGTTCCTATCAACACTTTATGTGGGCACTTAATTCATATATAAACTTCATTTTTTCTCACTTATTTGCTTTATCAATTTTTTCCCGATTCCCTGGCTGGTTAAAGTATAAACTGGCATCACGACTTGATTCTATATGCAACAAAATTTGAATACGATTTCTATACTTTTCTGGGCCTGATAAAAAAAAATACATCCATGAATCTTTATTTCTGCTATTGACACCAGTAGTTTTAATATTTATTTGAGGGATTGTTATGAAGTTACATTACAGCAGAGGTCCCCAACCTTTTGGACACCAGAGATCGATTCTGTGGAGAGGTTTTTCCACGGACTGGAGGGTACATGGTTTTGTGTGCTGCCTGCATCCCACGGATGAGGCTTTGCTTGTTTGTGTGGACCGGTTGCTGGCATGCCGCGGGCCTGGTATTGGTCCACAAACTGGGGGTTGGGGCCCCCCGCATTACATGGAAGTTAAGCTAATTATAGGCTATTTAGAATTTTTAAATAATTTTAACCAAATTATTTGGTTCTCCAGGATTCTTAATTATATTTTCCACTTGACTTACCAATGAAACTGAAAATATTATTCCCTTAAATGAAATTTGTATTTTCCTGGCCATTATAGTTTTTGAGATCATATAAACTAGTCTTGAAGTGTTTACCCCACTTATGTTTTGTACATGTATGATTACTGGAAGCAGAATGTACAGAGTAGTTGCTTTTAATAATTCGTGAACACACAATTATTAATATTCTTTGGGTTTTTTATTTTCCAGAATAGGCAATTCTAATGCATTTGTTTTATTTCCATTATTGCAGCACTCCCTAGTATCTGACAAATCAGCAGTAAGCAAAGCCAATTTTAAAAATCATGTGAAAGTGTTCAAGTGGTACAAGTAAAAAAGTGCTTTATTTTATTTATATACTTCCATTTTGGTACAGCCTGACTCTATACAATTCAGGGCTGTTCACAATATAAAAACAAACGCAATAAGATGAATTTAAAAACACAATGTGGAAAATAAATTAAATGACAAATTTGAACTGCTAGAGTCAAGCATACTTAATGAATGCCCTACACTTTTCCTAGAATGACATCAGAATCGGAGCCATCTAGCTCTCATGAAGGACCTCATTCTAGAGCACAGGCTGGAATAATTGCATTTTTGCAATTATTGAAAAATAATTGAAAAACATTACAGAAATATACAAACCAGTATATTGATATTTTTTATGAAATTGTGTTTTGAGTTAGGAGGCATGTTTTATAACAAGTCAGACAACTGAAGTTGTTCCCTGTTGTGGAATGAAAAAATTAAAAACAATATACATTTATGATTTTGCGAGGATATTATATTATCTTATATGATAATAGTCAAGATGTATCAAATCAGCCATATTTCAGTTTTTCTAGTTCGTTACATGGTACAGTATATGGCATGATATTCTTCTTAAAACAGAGTTCCCCAACCTTTCGGCATTGGCAGCCTGAAGTGGGGGGAGGAGGGAAAGAGGGGAATGGTTTTGTGGGAGGGGTAAATGCATGCGCACACACAAACACCCGCTGCTCATGCAAGTGGGGCTGCAAATGCCTGCAACACTCGTGGCAATGCTCGCTGAGTGGGGCTGTGCACACACACACTGGCCAGCCACTCATGTGGCCTGGTGGCCAATAGGCCACAGCCTGGTAGTGGGCCACGGCCCACAGGTTGGGGACCCCTGGGTTAAAATGTAAGCTTGTAGTGTAAAGTGTTTATCACATTTATCAAACAGGAAAACCCACCACTAAAAAAAATGCCAGCAAATTCAAGAGACAATTTTCTAGATGTCTACTCAGATGTTCTGTTATCAGAATGCTTATTTCTGTACAGATCTGCTGTACAGAGCTCTAGCAGAGGTGAGCGCTGGGAAGAACGACTATAAAGCAGCCTATGAACCAGAGTGGGTATATGAACTACAGTAGGTGGAAATCTAGGAGTCCATCAGAGCAGGTGGAAGCCATGAGCTAGGAGGAACATGCCTAGCTCTGCCTGGTGCACCATGCAGCCATTCATAGAAAAGAATGCGGTAAAGACAGACATGGATGCTATTTCTCAACTGGTGTACTGTGATCTGTTCTACATGAGCTGTCCTTGAAAGCCTCCTGCAAACTTCAAATGGTGCAAAATGCAATGGCCTATGTGTTTACAAGTCAGACCCTTTACTGTCATATAATTCCATTACTATGGAAAATGTACTGGCTATCAGTTAATCTCCAAATGCAATTCAAGACAGAGACTGGCTATGCTGGGTAGAACCCAATATGCATAAAAAGATAAGTGAGGGTAACCCACTTATTAACATGTTTGGCAGGAGGGAGAATGCAAGTGGATGACCCCCTCCTATGGAATAGCTTGCATCTGAAAGCAAATGGCCCTTCTCTTGCAGCAGGGCTTTTCAACCAGTGGTACGGGTACCACCTGTGGTAGATTGGCACCTGGCAGGTGGTACGCGACCATCCTAGAAAAGTGGTAGCAGGGGAGGGGAATGAGCTGAACCGGTGGCAGCACCGCACAAGCCTGAGCGGGAGATGGCTGGAGCTGCAGGGCTGTCAGGGCTCAGCGGAAGCTCCAGGATCAGCGCCAGGATGCAGCTGGAGCTCGGCACTGATCCTGGTGCTTCTGCTGAGCCCTGAAGAAGCACCAATCAGCTGGAATGTTGCAGCATCTCCAGGGTCTTGTGATTTACATTCAGATGCTTGGCAACTGATTCATATTTATGACGGCCACAGTGTCCCAGGGTCATGTGAAGCGACCAAAACTTGCTGCAACCACCCAGCAGACGGGGGGAATAAAAACCAAACACCCCCGCTGCCAATCCTCAACAGAAATGCTCACAACAATGAAAACCTCAGACAGGAGGAAGAGCGCCACCAGGCGGGCAGGCAGGTGTCTTGCTTGGCTGTGGCTTGCGGGGCACTTTTTTCAGTGCCATTGTAACTTCAAACAGTCATTAAGCGAACTGTTGTAAGTCGAGGACTACCTGTACTTTATCACTTTTTTCCTTTTTTTTTTTTTTTTGGTTATCAAGTTTTTGACACCTTGCTAGGCGACTGGTGGTACTCGGATGTTGCCATATCCTAAAAGTGGTACAATGGGTGAAAAGGTTGAAAAGCCCTGTCTTACAGCCTTCCAAAAACTTGTTAAGACATGATTAATTCAGAAGACCTTTGGACATTAGCCTGATACAAGATTTTGTTATAAGAAACAGGCAGCATCTTAATATTGAATCAGCATACTAGAATTACTTATTGTTATTGTTTATGCTTATTAGTTTATTATATATTGTATGCCAGTATTTTGAATGTAAACTGTTTAGAAGTGAGTCAAATGAAGTAATAAGAAAGTTCCACAATAAAGGAAAAGGAACACTGGCAATGTTTGATGACTTTTACCCATCATCAACCTGAGCCTGGGATTTTGAATTATTGCCAAAAAGACCTATAGGGAAATTATACATCATCAGGAGATTTCTATTTAGTTATATCTAACAAAATTAATAATTTCTTAAACTACAATAGCTACCTTATAAAGTTTAAATGACAAATCATCAGGCCCACACTGAAGGAGTAATGTACTAAGCACAGAACAGAAAACTATAGAACACAGCTTACTATCATCTGTAAGTCCGAACTAAAATCATTCAAGTACATCATAAATGATCTTCAGCCATTCCTGTTATGTCCATGTATTTGCTTACAGGCACCTGCCTGATCTAAAACAGCTATTAACCACCAACAATACCATTTCACACTGATAAAGATGCAGGAAACAAATGATGTGGTGAATCCACATCCAAACTCTGCCTCCTACCTATTCTGATAATATTAGCAATAGCAGTAGCACATATACCGCTTCATAGTGCTTTACACAGCCCTCTCTAAGCGGTTTACAGAGTCAGCATATTGGCTCCATTACTACAATTATTAACTATATCCCTAGCATCAGAGGCACATTGACCCGTTCATCCTTCTGCATGCTATATGCAATCATCTGTAAGTAATAACTCACTGTTATTGATTGGACATCTAATCTCTACATAAAAGAATGAATGGATATAAATTTGTCATTGGGAATGGCAATCATCAAAAATCAATGTGTACACTGCCATTCTCCAGGATACTCTGCTGTTAACCTCAAGGTAAAAATTAATGAGAAAAGGAATAATGATTTCAGCATCAAACAGCACAGTTAGAATTGATTAGAAGATGTAACACTACTTCTCAAGGACTGAACAAAGATTATTGTCTCATAAATGCTAACTAGCTGCTTCATGAAAGAATATCTGTGCTATACCCAACTGCTGCTTTGTGGTCATTAAAGATAATCTTTACTGTTTTCTTTTTCATATGACTCTCTCCTTATCCGATTCTCTTCTTTCCAACAACAGCAGGAGGCGGAAAACACTATTTTTGATGGAAAGCAAGAAAACTCAGGAGAGATAATCTCTCCATCAACCTAGGGTTTGGCTAGGATATTGTCCATTCTGCCTTCTCAGAATGATCGATGGCCAGTTTTTGTACAATAAGCAGGAAATGTAAATCAGCCCATATAAATGCCCAGATAAATTTCAGATACAACTAAAATTACTCAAGTCTCCAACCACTTACATAGCATTATGGTGAGGCAGTCATTTACCAAGAAAGACTGAGGTTGCATGCTTACATACGTTGATTGGATTCACAAATTGCACAAAGTTATAATGCAGCTTGTTTGCCTGTAACTTGAATGAATCCAGCCAAATAGGATCAATTCAGCAAACCATGCTTAAGCAAATTATAATTTAGAAGGATGTGCAAACCTAGCCACTTTTCTGGGAACTAAAACTTTTTGATGATTGTATGGCTTATGAATAAGAAGAGACCTACCCAGCAATGCATGTGAAGTGATTGCTGTATTTCACTACACAAATCCTACTTGTTCTATCTTATTTGGGCACAGTATATAGTTGTCTTGTGTCTTATGAAATGAATACTTTGATCTAATGTCATTCTAAAAAATCATTAGCTATCTTGTTTTCTAGTCTGTCTTACTTATGAAGAGTTAGCTGTTTCTTGGCTGGCACCTTATGCAGACACTTTTATATGAGATGCACCATTTATACTATATATGTTTATTTTTGATGGGTGGGATTAGGAAAGCATCAACCTTAACCATGCTGTTGCTTAGTTAAATGCCATTTCAAACCATGGGATAGTGGGTTTTACATTTTGTATTTCATCTAATTCACATTTGTGTTGAAAGAGTTGGAGGATTAGGATCTAGAACTGCCAGCCTCAATTTTTAACCTGAACACTTTCAAGAGTGCTTCTAGAAGCCATCCTGCTAAAAGCACTTTGCCTTCATTCTGCCCGAAAAGGGCACTTTAAAACTCCTGTTTTGAGTAGAGATGGAATGGAGATTAGGACTATTTAGACCAGTGTTTCTCAACCTTGACCATTTTAAGGCATGTGGACTTCAACTCCCAGAATTCCACAGCCAGCATTGCTGGCTGTGGAATTCTGGGAGTTGAAGTCCACATGCCTTAAAATGGTCAAGGTTGAGAAACACTGAGTTAGACGTCCCTTGGAAGGAACCGAAACCCGCTTTCGGATAACGGATTGAAAGTGGCCTGCTTCCCTAAAACAGGAAAGGGAACTCGTGGCCCGAAGGAGACTCACCTTCGACGGATTCGTAGTAGCCCTTGGTGAGAAACTGCATGGCTTTAGCCGCCCTCCGAGGCGTCAGCAACAGCCCTTGCCTACCCGGGTTCTCGCCCAAACCCTGTAGGATGGTGCCGTAGGCGGCCTCCAGAACCGGGAGTCGCTCTATTTCTTCCGCTTCTCGGGCGCAGTGGCCCTTCTCGTCCACCGCCGGATGCTGCAACTTCAGAGACGTTCTCCGCATCTGGCCGCCGCTCTGCACATCGAAGAGGCAACTGGGATCCAAGTCCCCGTTTTGGTAGCCCTGCAGGTTCAGCTGGAGCGGTTCCATGGCCCGGCGCTCGCGGCGGACGCGTGGCTGGGAGCGAGGCGCGAAAAAGAGCTGAGACAGCGAGCAGCCGTTTGGGGCTGTTTCGGGGTTTGCCACAGCAGGTGCCGGTCGGGGGTGGCGAGCGAGCGGTCTAGGGCAGGTGAAGCCGGTCGCTCGGCGCTTCGGCGGCAGAGGGAGCAGATTCAGAAGGGCTGCAATGGGGGGTTTGGCGTGAGCTTTGAGAAGGGAAGGCCGCGTCTCTCTTTCTCTCTGCTCTCCGCTCAGGCTGGGGCGACTGAGCCCGGGGCTTCTGGTATTTATTGCGCCCCTCGGCCTTGTTGATCAGCTCTTCTCCGTCAGAGGAGGTCATCTTGAGACTGTCAGCTGGGCGAGATCCACTGAAGCGCCCTTTGTCACCTGGCGTCCCCCCCTCTATCCCTGCTTGCTCTAATCGGAGGAAGCAAGCGTAGGTCACGAATATTAGTCACGCTGTACACGCGGATAAACACACGCAACCTTTCGCCTTTACAGACCAGTGAGACAGCCAAACAGTCTCTCCACCACCACCACACACACACCCCCCCTCGTCTTCACAACAGCTCTTCCCTCTCGAGGTTTTATTCCCATTTCTTAGCTCCAACGTGCTGACTGCTCGGCCTGCAATGGCGGTCGGCTGCAGAGCAATAATTCACGTTGTACACTGGTGTGGGAAGTTAACCCAGAGAAGGAAATATTAAAAAGGCAGAAAAAAAATATTGTTCACCAAAAGGATTTTTAAAAGCATTTTTTTTGAAAAGCAGAAACCAAACCTGGCCTCATCTCCTTGCCCAGGGCAGTAGCTGGTCTTATACATATGCAGATGTGGAACCATCAGAAAGTTTGGAGCCAGGGATCTCAAGACAAAAGAAGCTCTTAAGAGTCATTAGCCCCATCACCTGGGAAGCAGNCAAAGTTCACGCCACAGGAACAGGAAACTTCCAGGCAGGGCTAGAGGGTATAAAAAGACCATCTGCCCATGTGCTCACTCTCTTTTCTTCTCCTCTGCTGCTTATCTGTCTTCTGCAATAAACTGTAACCTTCTTCCCAAAGCAGTCGCCATGTTTGCTTATTTATTCCCGGCTTGGATGAACCAGGATGAAGACTTACTTCTAACACTGGCATCGAAGGTGCTTGAAGCTGGAATGAAGCCCGCCTCCGATGTATGCATTTTGAGCTGAATGGATGGAATTGGCTCGTGGGTGTAATTTCAGGCGCCGCTTTGGGCTTCGGGCGCCGTCGACTGTAAAAGAACCGCAGGCGTTAGTTACTGTAATGCAGGGCTTTTCAACCAGTGGTACGGGTACCACCTGTGGTACATTGGCACCTGGCAGGTGATACGCGACCATCCTAGAAAAGTGGTAGCGGGGGAGGGGAATGAGCTGAACCGGTGTCAGCATTGCACAAGCCTGAGCGAGAGATGGCTGGAGCTGCAAGGCTGTCAGGGCTCAGTGGAAGCCCCAGGATCAGCGCCAGGCTCCAGCTGGAGCTCGGCACTGATCCTGGCACTTTTGCTGAGGCCAGAAGAAGCGCCGATCAGCTGGAATGTTGCAGCATCTCCAGGGTCTTGTGATTTACATTCAGATGCTTGGCAACTGATTCATATTTATGACGGTCACAGTGTCCCACAGTCATGTGAAGTGACCAAAACCTGCTGCATCCACCCAGCAGATGGGGGGAATAAAAACCAACCCCCCCCCACCCCACCCCTGCTGCCAATCCTCAACAGAAATGCTCACAACAATGAAAACCTCGGACAGGAGAAAGAGTGCTGCCGGGCGGGCAGGCAGGTGTGTCTTGCTCGGCTATGGCTTGGGGGGCACTTTTTTCGGTGCCATTCTAACTTCAAACAGTCACTAAGCGAACTGTTGTAAGTCTAGGACTACCTGTACTTTATCACTTTTTTCCTTCTTTTTTTTTTGGTCATCAAGTTTTTGACACCTTGCTGGTGGTACTCGGATGTTGCCATATCCTAAAAGTGGTACAATGGGTGAAAAGGTTGAAAAGCCCTGCTGTAATGTATCGGGCCAAGGCGTTTTACCTCCAGTCTTGTAGCTGGTGAGCTCCCTTGGCCCCTGAGCTGCGGTCCAGGCCTGCATTCTGAAAATGGATGGGCTAAAGCAAACTTTTAAATTGTTAATTAAAATCTTCAATAGCCATAATTAAATACTGATAACTAGATTTCTTTTGAAGTAGTTTTTCGGTTTTGTCGCAGCTGAAATTGGGAATAGGCAGCCTTTTGCTGTATTAAACCCCTCTTTCTCATCCACTTAGTCAAATATCTGAAGGACCATTAGGTAGAAAATATGCCTGTTTATTGTTTCATAGGAAAGGACTAGAGCTAACTGGTAGAACTTGTAGGAAAGTGGGTAGGGCAGTGGTGGCGAACCTATGGCACGGGTGCCAGAGGCGGCACGTGCGCCGTCGCCCCAGTCCTAGGTCCTCAGCTGGGTTTTATAAAACCTTTTTGCTTTAGACCTCCGCCACCGTATACAAAAAAAAAAGGTTCAATCAGTCAATTTCAACTTCTCACGGGAAAAAAAAGATCTTGCAAAGTTGGAATTGATTGATTGAACTTTTTAGTCCCACCCAGTCTGCTGTTACCACCGCAGCCACGCCCACCCAATGGGCCACACCCACCTGGCACCCGACGATGCATAAGTGGGTTTTGGGTTGCAGTTTGGACACTCGGTCTCTAAAAGGTTTGCCATCACTGGGGTAGGGCTTAGGAGATATTTCTAAAGTGAAGAGCTGTTTTGGTACCTTGGTTGAGGAGAAAAAGTCATTTGCCAGAAGCTTAGATGCTATCAGAAATGTAACTTGGATTCTACAGAGTAGGGCAGTGGTGGCAAACCTATGGCACGCGTGCCAGAGATGGCACTCAGAGCCCTCTCTGTTGGCACGCGCGCCACCACCGCCAGCAGCAGGTCCATCAGGCCACTACCGCCGCCTGGAGCAGGAGCCCTGCCCAGCACAAAAGAGGTGAAGCGGCCGACTAGCAAGCTCGAGGTGGTAGAACAGAGGTCACCAACCATTGACGATTGGTGGACTGGAAGAAAAGGGAGGGGGAAGCATTTTACATGCGTGCATTCGCGCACGGGGCCGCGAGCACACGTGCTGCAAATGGAGCGAGGCTAGTGCCTGCGTGATACTAGCCCTGCCCCGTTCTTGCATGGTGCAGCGCCTTGTATCTGCACCCCGTGGTGCAGTGGTGGCCGTTTTTGCGCCTTGCAGCACGGTGGCCCATTTTTGCGCCCCTGGTTTTTGCGTGCTGGGGAGGACACTCAAAGGTGCCTCCCTGCCCCCTCAAGGGCACCAAAATGCTGATGCAGCCCTAACACTTTGCAATAAATAAGTGGATTTTGGGTTGCAGTTTGGGCACTAGGTCTCTAAAAGGTGCGTCATCACTGGAGTAGGGAATATGGATGAGATACCTTTAAGGTTTTTCCAAGCTAATCATTTTAGGAATAGTATTTTGATAAAGGTAAAGGTTTCACCTATGCCAGGGGTGTCTGCTGGCCCACGGGCCAGTTGTATCATACGGAGGCCGCACCCACTCCAGCTCCGGCAATGCAAAAAAGTCACAATACATCGCGACACGTCACATGACGCGGCAAGTTTGACACCTGTGACCTATGCAGTCATGTGGGACTCTAGAGGGCAGTACTCACATCTCCGTTTTTTAGCCAAGGGAGCCAGTGTTGTCAGAAGACACTGTGGTGGTCATGTGACCAGCATGATTATACGGCAAGGGGCAGGGAATGCTGTTATCTACCCACCAAAGTGGTACCTATTCATCTACTCACATTTGCACGCTTTCAAACTGCTAAGTTGTCAGGAGCCGGAGCAAGTAATGGGAACTCACCTGTTACATAGCGCTCAGGTCTCAAAATGGGCTGTCAGTTTTCTAACTTACAAACTCAGCGTCTTTAACTGCTGAGCCACTGCACCCCCTTCGAACAGTACTTACTTCGAACAGTACTTAATCACAATGTCTTTTTATGTATAAACATTCTTGCTTTCACCACTGGTGCTCTCCAACTGACCATCCCTTTATCAGTTTTCACATTCATTCCAAAGCATGTGCCACTACAGCATATAACGCGTAAAATCTCTTGACGTTATCCTGGTTGAAAATACATTTCCTAAACTTGTATAACCATTTTAATAGAGCTGTTGTCTAGAAAATCTCAGTTACTACAAAAGTAATTCTGGGAACTCAATTTGTGTTTTAAAGCAACTTTTCCAACCCGAAGTTCTCTTAAGGGCATTGGTGCTACAGGGTTTTAAATTATTTAGCTTTATCACCAATTACTATCCTTATTGTAGGATGGAGAATTGTGGGAGTTGAACTAAGCAAAGGAACTGCTGGGCTCAAATTTGCCACCTCCTAAAGTACTTTTGTCATTTAAATAATGGGCCCCAGACTATTACCACATGATTTTAAAATGGAGAGATTAAAGGAGGCCCAACGATGTATTTCTCATTCAAAATGGATGTACTCTGATTTGTGTCCCCTTTGAACACACAAATATGGGCTGCAAGCTACAGTATCTACAAGATTAGATAATGCAGGTAGCACACTGATCAAAAGATTAGGTTCATATTTCCATAAATTGATGTGGTCTGAAATTGTTTTATATTGAATCTGCCTTTCAGCATATGATACATGTGTGTAAAATTAGTAAGATATTTTCAGAAAACTCTACATCAATCCCCCACATTGCTCTTCATAGGGCTTATGCATCTGTCCTCAATTATTATGGACTGCCACCTGTGGCAATGACTGATACCCACTGGGGCTATATACTTCTCTACTTTATTGAAAAGGCTGTAAAGACATGAACTTACACAGAGAAAAGTCTCACAGATGAAAGATCTTTTCATGTAGGACAGGGGTCTTCAAACTTGGCCCTTTTGTGACTTGTGGACTTCAACTCCCAGAATTCCTCAGCCAGGCATGCTGGCTGAGGAATTCTGGGTGTTGAAGTTCACAAGTCATAAAAGGGCCAAGTTTGAAGACCCCTGATGTAGGAGGCAATAGCAACATTTCGGAAGAGGTAAATATTTGGCAACTTTACAGAGAAGCACTTTTCTCTGCCCCATGCAAGCACACTCTCTGCTGCCAATTATGAAGGGCTTTTTTCCTAATGAGAAGACAAAAGGGAAGTTCTCAAACATTTGATAAGATAAGCCACAATTCCCTAGCTAATAGATTCGCTTTTATTTGACAGGTCACATGTTGTGGCAGCCTACACTCATGTAAGTCAGTTTTGTGTGCCCAATTTCACTTTATCTTTCAAATGCACTGGCTCTGGAAATGGCACAAATAAGCAAATCGATTTATGTCCAAAAAGTCATCCAGAACACATTATGCATGTCTTTAAATAAGCACAATATTTTTTTCAAGTTCAGCATGTTTTATCTCCTGCATACATACCAAAAACTTCAGCTAAATTTCCATAAGATTCCCACCCCTCAAATCACAAGTCTATAAATGTTTTTATCCATAGAGACTCCTATTGATTGGACGAAAGGCTGTGAACTTGTGATTTTTTTTTTCCAAAATAGCTTAAAGTTTAATTATAGAATGGCACATAATACGGGTGTTTTTCACTCTCATGTATTCCAAATAACAGATAGCTCTCATTTAATGACTGTTTAACAACCATCCAAAGTTATGTTGCTGCTGAACGAGTGGTACTTACAACCAGTGCAAGCTAGAAGTTCCGGTTGTCTCAGCACTCCCGCAGTTATGTGATCACTTGGAAACCAGCTTGCACTTATGATGGTTGCAGTAGCTTGTGGTCAGGTGATCACCATTTGCAATCTTTCCTGCTAGCTTTCAACAGTCAACACTGGCAGAGAAAATTGCAAGTTGCTCTGGTAAGATGCTCACACTTTCCCCCTCCTGGCAACAATCCCCCTCGGCCCCTCTACACTCATGCCACACCAGCCACCCATGTGCCCTCTCCCACCCAACAGCAGCCACCCCTGGCCCTACCATGCCTTACAGGCCACTCATGCACCTTCCCCGACACAACAGCAGCCACCTCTGAGCCCTCTGCACCTGCACCATGCCATATCTTGTGGGCCATCTGCATATCTTCCTTTGCTTGGCAGCAGCCACCCCCAAGTTTGCCATGCCAGCAACCCATGCACCCTCCCCTGCCTGGCAATAACCACTTACCCACCTGCCTGTTTGCAAGCTAGCTGGGACTTGCTTAATGACTCACAATCCTTGCTTAATGATGGCACCAGACATGCTAGGATTCCTAGCGTTGGTAATATGGTCACCTGATGTTGCACTTTACAACTGCAGCAATTAGCAATGGAAATACTGTTCCCTGTTACTGTTGCTAACTGAGGGCTACCTATAATTAAAAAAAAAAAACTTTGCTTCCTTTAAAATCTAAATACATCCTACACACAGGTTGCAATTAATGCAAGTTTGATTAATGTGATACTCAATTTAGTGTGAATTGTAAATTGATACCAGGTTGCATTTAATGCAACCCCAAATTCAGTTAATACAGGACGAGCTTGTGTACAATTGAGGCTTCTGCATGCATAGTTGCAATTAGGATAGAAGTTTAAAAAAGAAGAGGCTTGTTATTACATTAGAGCAAAAATGTAATGAAATGAATAAATGTGATCATAGCAACACTAAAATAAAACATTGGAATGCCTGAATCTACAGTAGAATTTTTTGTTTTTATTTTGCTTTGTATAACTATTCTGTAACTTTGTTAATCATAAATTTAAATTAAAACTATATTTTTAGTGTTTTACTGTAATATTTCATTATATATATATATAATATATGAGAATTAATTATGCTAAAAATCCGACTCTTGGGAATCATAGTAAACGAATAAAACCGAGCACCAAGAGAAGTAAAGTATAAAAGTTTAAAAATTTACTGAGCCGAGCTTTCGTCAGAACCCGTCTGACATCATCAGGGCGTTAAAACAGCAGTCTGGGAGAAACCCTTATAAAGTGTGTGTGTCAATTGCTTGCATCCGGCTTCTGCTACGCGTCATCGGACCCAGCTGCTCCTGCCGTGCTAGAG
>NW_015386771.1:631073-644835 GCF_001527695.2 Protobothrops mucrosquamatus | reverse complement strand
AAGGGGCAAGGGGGGAGAGAGAGGGAGGAGAGAGAGTGGGGGCAAGGGAGGGGGTGGGGTGGAGAGAGTGAGTGACGGGGGAGGATGGAGGACTAGAGACAGCCCCCATGGGGGGGAATCAAATGGCACGCTTGAGCGGTGAAAGAAGGAGGAAGAAAGGAACCAGCACGCTTCGGACGGGGGGGGGATAGAAAGGGCTACGCCCACCTGGAGGACGGGAGTGGAGAAAGTCGTTGAAACACTTAAAGGAACCCCCTACACGGGAGTAGGCACCTTGCCTCTAGCACGGCAGGAGCAGCTGGGTCCGATGACGCGTAGCAGAAGCCGGATGCAAGCAATTGACACACACACTTTATAAGGGTTTCTCCCAGACTGCTGTTTTAACGCCCTGATGATGTCAGACAGGTTCTGACGAAAGCTCGGCTCAGTAAATTTTTAAACTTTTATACTTTACTTCTCTTGGTGCTCGGTTTTATTCGTTTAATATATATATATATATATATAAAATGAAATATGTATAATATTTCATTAATTATGTTTTAAAATTTTCATTGCCATTTCCATTGAGCTGGAACCAATTACCATATTTTCTATAGAAATACAATTTTGAATAGTGCAAATTCAAATAATATGACCATTTCATGGGATTCAGCCATCAGCAGTAATTGAGACGTACACTACAATTTATGACAAGGTTTGTTGAGCTGTCAAACTTCATATCATCTTTATCATCCATACTGATGATAGCTGAAAAATGATATAACCTCAGAACCAGAGTGGCTGTATGTTATTGGAATTCAGTTTAAGCTTATTTCATTCCATCTCATTTTCCACGGCGTCTGGGCACCATAAGGAGCTTCATTACATCACTGGACTGGACTGGGATGGTGATGTATAACTTAGTATTATCAGCTGTCAGACTTTGGCAGTTGCTTCAACATGAAAGCCATTCTTTCTAAGCAAGGTTTTCACAGGTTTTTTTAGCAGATTTTTGAGATACAATGGATAGTGCTACAATAATTTCAACAGCTCAGCTATGCCCCATCTACAGCCATTTTTTCCTAATAGAAAGAAACTAAAAAAAATCTCCATTCTAAACTAAGAGTCTTCCTGAGATCTGGCAGGGAGATTGATCTTTTCGCTGGTAACAGGTAAGTTTACAAAACCATTTCCTGTTTACAAAACCATTTCCTCAATCTTCATCAATCTGGGAATTAACCATTATCTCAGTTTACTGAAGATGCCTCGCCTCAAATCAATGGATTACCTCCTCCAGCAGTTTCTTAACTTGGTATAGGGAGCAGATAGCAATGGTGCTTCACAATAGACTATTCACTGGCTTTAACATTTCTTCTCCACAATCACCAATTGAAACTGCCTATTCAGGAAAAGCAGACGTCATTGCTGCTCCTGATCCTGAAGCCTCACATGCCCCCCCCCGCCCCACATAAGGATGCCATAGTCAATGATATTGAATGCCACCGAGAGGTCTAACAGAACTAGAAAGGATGCAGTCTCCATAACTGGAGGCTTTTAAGAAGAGACTGGACAGCCTCTTATCTGGAAAGGTACTGTATAGGATCTCCTGCTTGAGCAGGGGGTTGGACTAGAAGATCTCCAAGGTCCCTTCCACCTCTGTATTCTGTTCTTTTCACTCTCTTTGTCCAAATCTCATGCAAGTCACCCACCAGAGCGGCCAAAGAGAGTTTGGTCCCTTGCATAGGTCTGAGCCTTGATGTAAGAAATCTGGTGTGTTAAAAGAAAGACAATAAAGCCTAACAAAGAGTGAAAACATCTCTTTTACATTGAACTATATCCCCCTCCTCCCTCCATTGGGGCCAAATAGTTTTACCTACTCTACTGACGCCAATGCATCAGTCCTGAGTCCGCAAGGAGAAGGGCGGGATATAAATGTAATTAAATAAATAAATAAATAAATAAACTAAGTCTCCTCACCGCTCTGCCCAACGTGGACTCCAACTGCAAAAAAAAAGCAACAGATTCATTATGTAATTGGCATTATTTGGCAATCAGAATAGTATACCACCCGCTTGTTTTTGAGTATGAATCTCTCCCTATATTACATATCCTAGATTAAAGGCCACATGCTGTCTACCTGAAAAGGCTGAACATGGCTTGAAATGTTTTTCTCTCTCGGCGTCTTATTGGAACCTCTGCATTATAAGCAGACTCCCTCACTGGGACTCTTGTCTGTAAATTGTAAATACAGCAAAGATTAAGACAACATGTCTTTAAAGAGTCTTCACCAGAAGGATGCAAAGTTCTTGGCCACCTTCCCATTGGAAGCTTCATCACTGGGGAAGTTGAAAGGGTATAATAATAATAATACCATTAATCCCACCCTTTATGTAAGAGCAACAACACAGAAAATTCATACTGATCAATGGCATCCAAACTACAGAAGCACAATACAGGTAGTCCTCGATTTACAACTGTTCGTTTAGTGACCGTTTGAAGTTACAACGGCACTGAAAAAAGTGACCAATGTTTGTTTTTCACACATACACAAGGCAGCATCCCCATGGTCACGTGATCAGAATTCAGAGGTTGGACAACTGGTCACGCGATCCCCTTTTGCGACTTTCTGACAAGGAAAGTCAATGCGGAAGCCAGGTTCATTTCAAACTGTGTTACTAACTTAACAACTGCAGTGATTCACTTAACAGCTGTGGTTAAAAAAAGATTGTAAAATGGGGCAAAGCTCAATTAACAACTGTCTCGCTTAGCAACAGAAATTTTGGGCTCAATTGTGATTGTATGTTGAGGACTACATTTGTATTGCAAATATGATGGTATGTGCAAGAAAAATAGTTATAGTGAGAGAAGGCTGGGATTCTTACATGTTTTTATAATGGTCTGGGGGACAAGGCAGTTCTTCTTTTGAGCCTAATAGCTTTAATACTATAAAGGACAGTATTGCCTAGCAGTCACAATAGCAGATTAATCTTTTGGGAATATTTTTCTTTATTACTGGTAAAAGGGAATGAGAAGTACAGATACTGTATGTAATGCTCTTACATATGACTGATTCTTATGAATTTAAAAAACACAATTTTTTACAGACTTGGCCTTATTCAGTTTATGGAAAATAAACCAAGCCAATTTAAGATGCCCAAGAACAGATAGAATGAATTATAGTTATTTCCTTTCATATTTCTGAAATCACAGGAGTATGAATCACAATCACATGATATCAACCATGAGAAACCATCATTGCTTATGGCAGCTTTACCCTATCTGATGCCTTCCCCATATGTTTTGAGTACAACTCCCCAAATTCCCATTTACTATGTTTTTTTTAAAAATTGTAATTTTCTTTTTATACCTTGTTAGTAGCCCAGAGTTATTTGATTAAGGTGGGTAATCATAAATGTTCCTAAATAAAATAAATAAATACTGGGAGAGAAGGTATTTTATTTTCCTTCTGAGCATTCCAGAAGAAAATCTATAATCTTATATTAGAAGCTTCCAAATGACATAACTACACAACTAGTTTTGAAATAAAGTTCATTCATTATTCTCCAATTAGAATCAATGAAAAAAGGGAGGGAGGGAGGGAGGGAGGGAGGGAAGGAAGGAAGGAAGGAAGGAAGGAAGGAAGGAAGGAAGGAAGGAAGGAAGGAAGGAAGGAAGGATCTTCTAATCTCAGAATTCCCTTACAGGCTGTTCTACCAATATAGCAAAAAGTTGCATTTTTCCTTTTTTTTATAGATGCCTGCATGTCTGTCTGTTTATATGTCTGTCTTGTAGGTGAGTTATATTTTTTCAACTGTTGAAAAGTACACAACACCACAGAAATCAATGAAATTTTAATTACTTAATGTCACACATGTGAGAAAGCAAAAAGAACGCCAGAATTCTAAGCATAAAGTCAGCTGGCAGGATTGAGAAGTCGACCGGTTCTGTGCTTGGAATTACAGAAAGCAGAGTCAAATCTGTCCTTTTTTTTCTTCTATATTTTTATGTTAATCAGTTTAGGCTCAATAAATGAAACAAATGTTAATTTATGTGCTCCAAAAGGGACAAAAAGTCTTTTTATTATTATTCAATACATTTATTGGCCTCTCATCTTACCACAGGGTAACTGGGCGGCTTACAATATTAAGCTTTTCATTGAATATGTCCTCTATATTTAGGAATTCTAGCACAGTAAACAAGTTTAATTGTCAGACCTGAGCAAAAGAGATGGGGATGGAAGAATCTGCAGTATAAGAATTGCATCATCTAGAACTCTGATACATTTGCATTGTCAAAACAAAAGAGCAGCGTATTTCCCTTTTACTTATTTCTATGACTAGAGTTTGTCTCTGAAATTGGGGTGAGTCGATGAGAGGGATTTGCAGTGGGATGATTCAAAACCTCCAATGAACCATCCCTGGCTTAATAAACTCCTGGTAACTCAAAAAAAAAAGGCTTTAAATCTTAAAAATCAGGCAAATGTATGTACCTAAGTCATTCAGAGCTTTAAACCAGAATGTTTGATTCAATCTGGAATTCAGCTGGTGTGGTTGTCTCAGGAGAACTTCCTTTCCTTTTTTATTTAGGTGTTCTACTTTATGCCAACTGCAATTATCAATCTTCAAGGAAGCTATGCATACAGAAGCCTTATAGAAACAGTAATGCAACGGGGTCCTCCTGATGAGTTTTCTGATGATAGAAAACAAGAACAGCAATGTTTGGGCCTGATGTTTCTTTCTCCCTCTCTTGATTATGTGTTCTCTGTGTATTTGCTTGCAATAACTCATGGTGTTTTGCTTTTCTCTGTGTAGAACTGCTCACGGTCCACCTTGCTAGGCTCTATTCCTTCACCTCATAGTGCCGTGCATGTGTTGTTCAGGGTTAATACACAAATGCCACTGCCACACTTCCCCTATTCTGCTTCTTCTTTCCATGGTTGCAGAAAGTCATCTACTGACTAAAAGGGTAACTGTTACATTTTCAAATTACTTGTTGCAAATTGTGGGAATCCGCCTCCTATGAAGCCATATGATCCGTTTTGTCTTTTGTTACTATCAGCTGCTTCAACCATAACTGATTCTAAATGGCATGTACTCCAGTACAATAAATGGTTTTAAATAATACAGTAACAAAAGATACCAACAGTGTAATTCAAACCGTACTGTGCCAAAGAATAATTATCAAAGTCACACGAACAATTGCTTATTCAGGAGATTAGGGGGAGATTGTAGGATCTTTTCCAACTAATTTGATTAAAAAATGTAAACTTTCATAAACTGCAGCTCACTTCTTCAAAGACATAGAGGTCTGTCACCTAGTTAGTCTGCATCCATCTGATTAAGCGAGCTGCAATTTACAAAAACTAATGCATTTGAATAAAGTTGGTTAGTTGAAAAAGATGCCATAGACTCCTGCTTTTTTGCTGCTATGCTATACTCTCCTTCTATAATTACTACAAAGTGAAATCTTTAATTTTATATCGAATGCCAAAGGCTTCCTGAAATCTACGGGTCTAGATGACTTTTCTAAACACTAGCATAGTTGGTGCTGAGTTAATTCCAAAGGGAAGCAGCATTAAAAAAGGTAATAAGAATAAGGGCCCAAAGGAAACTCTTATTGGATGGGTAGATACAGTTGGGAGCATCTTTCTAAGAAAACTGAAATCCATTGAAACCTCCCATGGATATTGAGGACCGACACACCAACATCACCAACATGGACTTCAAGCCATCATGAACATTGTCACAGCATGCCTTGTCAGTAGAATATGTGACTTTGTTCGTGTACCAACAATTATTTCAAATATATCTGCTAATCAGTGGCATACCATGAGCACACGTGGCTCCACAATATTCCAACATCTTCAAATCTACTCTAAAATAATGCTTTCTAAACTCTGAAACTCCTCCTTTACTTGAAATTTATTGATGCAATTTTCATCAACAGAACCCCTGAAACACAATTATCAAATTCAAAAATAATTGCAACAACTCCCACCCCATCATCAATCTCATCTTTCTCCTTTCTACAAAACAGGTCCATTTCCTTGATGTTATCACAAAATTGCACAATAAATACCACATTATATAGGAGGTCTACACATTGGCATACAGACTTACATGCTTGTAATTTTTAACAAGAACATACTGTACCATCAAATTTGTTATATATAATCAGTTTCTACATATTAGTTCTGATCCACTTGACAGAGATGCTGAACCAATGGAATTAAATCAGTTAATTCTGGACATTGAACATGGTTATCACCCATAACTCACAGTTCAAGCCATCTTGGGCAAACAGGTCAGACTTTGCAGAATATCATCAATGAACACAAGTTTGACAATAGGACTTAAAACAAACACAGTACAGATAGTTCTCAACTTATAACAGTTGATTTAGTGACTGTCCAAGATTACAACGGCACTTTAAAAAGTGACTTATGATCATTTTTCACACGACCACAGCAGCATCCCCATGGTCATATCTGTCTGTTTTTTATTACTGCTTTGCTTGTGTACTCATTTTTGGGGTCTGCCATTCTGCAGGGAGGGGGGCTGATTGCTGGGGAATGTATTTGTCTTGCGCTGCTCTGTCCTCTGGGAAGATGCCTCCCTCCATGAGAAAACGGAGCCTGGGACCATTGGGAAACAAAACCGAGAGAGACCTTGAGATGGGCGCTAATCACCAGGTTCTCAAAACAACATAGCACCTATGGATTGGCTGGATTTCAACTGGATGGTTGGACACTGGAGGGAGGAGTTTTGCTTGGGTATTATGATGTAACCTTTCGTGCACGAATTCTTCAGATTTTGCTTTGTTCTACTGCTATCACTAACGCTCAATAAAAGTTCCTTTTGAAACAATGCCTGTTTCAAGAGTTCTGCTTTCTTGGGAGATCTAGTTGAGGCAGATCCGTACACCAAGACTCTAACTAAAGCTAAATGTAAATAACTTTACAGTGCAATAATTACACATTCTGGTTTCAGTGCAATATTAAGTTACGTGTTGAAATGGATTGGAAGAAAATTCAGGATAGACCAAAAAATGTGCTTCTTCAGATAACATTTGTCCCTATCAAGAGCTATTATCTCAGCAGTATCGTTGCAAGAGGCAAACTGTGTGCTTGGGTTCACACTCTAAATCCTATCACACTATATTTGGTTTTGACTTTATATTTTGTAAGGATCCAACTTCTGGAGCTTATAGTCTCTGGCTTATAGTTTAATGTGTAAAGGGGTAGCGAACCTATGGCACGGGTGCCAGAGGCGGCGCTCAGAGCCCTCTCTGTGGGCACACACACCGTTGCCCCAGTCCTAGGCCTTCAGCTGGGTTTTATAAAACCTTTTCGCTTTAGGCCTCCGTTGTCATGTGCAAAAAAAAAGGTTCAATCAGTCAATTTTAACTTCTCACGGGAAAAAAAAAGATCTTGCAAAGTTGGAATTGATTGATTGAACTTTTTAGTCCCACCCAGTCAGCCTTACTACCGCAGTCACCCCCAGCCAATGGGCCACGCCCAGCCAATGGGCCACACCCACCCGGCACTCAATGATGCATAAGTGGGTTTTGGGTTGCAAATTGGGCACTCAGTCTCTAAAAGGTTCGCGATCACTGTGCTATATGAATGTTAGCAATTCTAATCTTTCAATTTAGGCAAGAAAAACCAAATGCACAAGTACAGCATAGGTGGCACCTTGCTCAATAGTAGTACCTGTGAGAGGGACCTCGGAGTCCTAGTAGACAATCACCTAAATATGAGCCAGCAGTGTGCTGCAGCTGCCAAAAAGGCCAACATTAACAAAAAGGCTGCATTAACAGAGGGATAGAATCAAGATCACGTGAAGTGTTAATACCACTTTACAATGCGTTGGTAAGGCCACACTTGGAATACTGCATCCAGTTTTGGTCACCGCGATGTAAAAAAGATGNGGGTGGAAACTAATCAAGGAGAGAAGCAACCTAGAACTAAGGAGAAACTTCCTGACAGTGAGAACAATTAACCAGTGGAACAACCTGCCTCCAGAAGCGGTGAATGCTTCTGGAAGTTTTTAAGAAGAGACTGGACAGCCATTTGTCCGAAATGGTATAAGGTTTCCTGCCTGAGCAGGGGGTTGGACTAGATGACCTCCAAGGTCCCTTCCAACTTTACTATTATTATTATTATTATTATTATTATTATTATTATTATTATTATTATTATTATTATTATTATTATACAGTTTTCCCTCCATTAAAGAGGTTACCATTTTTGTACTGCTCTACCGGCCGAACAGGAACTCTATTGCCTTCTGCACTTTAGTCTTGCTACAATATATAGAGCCTTGAGCTTGAATCCCTACTCAGGTTTCCTCAGGAAATTTGCACAACTACCATTGCTGTACACCTGTCTTGGTCAGCTGTAAGAGAGGCCTGGTTTTGATTCCCTGGGGATTATTAAGAATCCTTCCACTGACAGACACCACATTTCAACAGCATTTAGCACAACATAATGCAAAAATGTGGGAACCTAATATGGAAAAGGGAGAACAGGGGCTGTCACAAACGTCTGATCACAGAAGACAAAGAAAAAGATCGGGTGGACAGTGGAAAAAGTCATGAGGTAGATCCAAAGATTTGGATTAATAAATTAAAGTTACAATATTATATAAACTAACTTCGGTCTATCTTAGTTCTAAGTTTATGCCTGGTGCCTCAGGCATAGTGTCTGCAAGAGACCCTTTTCAGGGTCTGGCAATCTTCCTAATTTATAGCACTGATAGGGAAGAGCAAATAGCAGCTGAAAAAAAACTAAGAGGTCACTGCGCTGAATGAACTTTATATTTGTTCCTTATGATCCTTAGATACCAATTGAGATGGGAGAGACATCTTGCTCAGTTAAGCCCTGTCAATAAATCAAATTTGAGGAGAAAGTTGGCAAAATGCCATTTCGAGACTGTCTTTCTTCATCACTGGGCTCCAGCAAACTTTTCTGGTACAGTATTTCTAAAACAACTGGTACAACTAATACCATTTATATTTTCTATAAAACTCAGAAAGATGCTGGAAAGAGGAAGCATTGTGGAAAATTAAAATGGAGGCCTAGGATATAATGGCGCCTCTCTCTGAAGATAGTGCCCTGATACCTGACTAAGAATATCACACATTGATTCCAACTGATTTCAATTCCTGCTAGTTCACGGAGGGTGATTAACATGAATAGATTATGCCATCTAAGAACTATCTTCCTTCTTTGACTGTCACAAGCAAATTTGCAGACATGGGAGAAGCATCCAAAACAATGGCCTGTCAGATCTGAAGGTATATGCATTAAATCTCTCTCTCACTCTCTCTCTCTCTCTCTCTCTCTCTCTCTCTCTCTCTCTCTCTCTCTCTCTCTCACACACACACACACACACACACACACACACACCTATCACAGCAGAATAGTAACATATGAAAGTATATAAATACCAGTAGCCAAACACATAGCTTTGCTTATATACTCTGGAGTCAAAACATAGAGTAATAACTTATTTCTTTATACTATAATCCACGTTACGCATACATATTATACATATTCATTTTAACCTAAGGTATATTTAATTCTCTTTGCTATTAAATCCTAGGAAGAACATGTTATTTTGTGGTGACTGGTGAGCTGAAAATGGACACAAATTGCACAAGGAAGATGAAAAAAATATTCCTAATATCCCTCCAGGCTCTGACCTTAGATGGCAGGATGTAGATTGGCCTCCTTTCCACACACCCCACCCTCAAGCCTGGCTGATTCAGCATGAAATACTAAGAGACAAAAATTTATTGTTCAATTTGCAGCCTGGTAATTGAAGAGCAACTGTATTCATTTCAGGAGCAAGCTCTAATTTTAGAGCACAGCTAAATGTGCTGATGAGAACAAAAGGCAGACCCTGGAGAACCATTCTGGAAAGCAAACTGAGCTTTAGCATCTCCATTTGGGGCTATAAAAACGGCCAGGTCTTTCCCGATTCCCTATCCTAGCTAGATTTGTTGTAATGACTATGAAAACATTCTGGGTTGCAGAAGTTAGGCAATGAGGCACATGAATGTCCTCTTATAGAAGGAAGTTTTACTTCCTGAGGGTAATTTGAAAAAAAAAGGTGGGGGGATATAGGTTTGTATTGCCCTCATCCCCTTATAAGTTGCCCTCCAGGAAACTAGTTTTCTACAGTGGAAAACTCAAGGCCATGACATCTCCTGCCTGAGATCAAGTTATTTCCAAACCCTCTACAACAAGGGTGTCAAACTGCCGGCCCGTGGGCCGGATGCGTCATGGCAAAACCACGCCCACCCCCATTGCCGGCAATGGAAAAAAAGTTGCAATATGTCACGACATGTCACGTGACATGCGAGTTTGACACTTCTGCTCTACAACTTCTCTAGAGTTGTAGAGAAACAACTCTAGTTTCTCAACCTTGCAACTTTAAGATGTGTGGACTTCAACTCCCAGAATTTACCAGCATGCAGAAATTCTAGGAGTTGAAGTCCACACTTCTTAAAGTTGCCAAAGTTAAGAGGCACTGTTCAGAGACTGGATTGGCTCTCTAAAAGGCAGCAGGTACACTTAGTGAGTTCAAGGCAGAATGGTATGGTAGCCACAGCTCTGTCATCCAATGGTGATCACATGACCCCAAGATGTGGCAACTATTGTAAATACCAAGTTGCCAAGTGAATGAATTTTGATCAGAAGACTATGGGGATGCTACAAGTGTGAGACAGGTTGTAAGTCACTTTTTTCAGTGCCACTATAATTTCAAATAGTCGCTAAAAGAATGGTTGAGGATTATCTGTAGCGCTAAATGAGTAATTACATCAGGACTGGTCCCCCCTGCCTTGAAAGAGGGCATGATACAACTCCTCCTAAAGTGGATATCCTTGGACAATGAGGTACTTCACATCTATTTTCTATCACAAATATCCCTTTCTTGGGCAAAGTCCTTGAAAAAGTGGTGAAAGTTTATCAGCAGTACATTTTTGGGAGAATATGGATTATCTGGACTCATTCAAAGCAGTTTACAGACTTGGTTTTGGCATCAATACTGCCTTAGTCACCCTGCCAGATGACAATTTCCTCCAGTGCACTATTGATGTAGCCAGGGGTGTCAAACTGCCGGCCCATGGGCTGGTTGCATCATATGGAAGCCGTGGCCACCCCAGTTCCGGCAATGCAAAAAAAGTCGTGATACGTCACATGACACGGCGAGTTTGACACCCCTGATGTAGCCCATAGTGTATTCTACAGTAAAAGCATGTTTGAACTTGTTGGTTTTGGGTCTTAATGTGTTTGCTGCAGTTTAGTACTAAATATAAAAAAGTTCTGCAGAAGAAGAGTGTATGACTCATAATTGGTTATTCATTTGTTCTCCGTGCTATTGAGCACTGACAATATAAATTACAGGGAATTTCGTGTTTCCAGAGGTAAGCCTATTTCCTGGGTAGCAGCTGTGTCTTCTTTCATTTTATCACCTAAAAATGTAATTGTTTCTGGCACGAAAAAAGGCCAAATCTACAAATAATGTTTAAAAAGAGATGCGTATGTCTCATTAACCGCAAATTAGCTTTAAATGAGACAATATTGATTTATAAGATTTTTATTTCAATACATAATACTTTAGTATACTCATTGGATTTAGTTTAATATTTTCTACCAAGTGCTCTTCTGATCTGGAAGTAGTAATAGAATAAAAGGGATTTTGTTTGTGAGAGGTCAAAAAACTAGAGCACGCTCTCATCATGTTTTTTGCAATTGCTTCATCAATAACCTCAGAGCAAATAGCTGCTCTAAGCTCAAGGAAAGCCAGGCTACCATATTTGGGTTCAAATCTCATGACCTCCTTCCTTTTGTACCATAGCTTTTGGCTTTATTGGTAGGGATGATATCTGATCTCTGTTCTGAAAGTTTGTTTTGCTTTGTAACACAATAATAGGGAAGGGATAAAATGGCATGCAAAAGCTCTCTGGGTATTGGTGCTACACTTCTTTTAGGGAAATTTGCTTGACATGACTTTCCTGTATCAATCAATTTACATTTATTTAATTTCTGTCTGATAGTGTTTGTTATATAATAGCACATTGTTGAGTTTTCATGATTTATTGATTAGAATATTGATGTGATTTTTAAATAACTTAGTAAGCTATTCCGATCATGTTTCAGAACAAGTGTTACCAACTTGGTTAATAAAACTGGCAGTTAATTTTCCAGATTAATTGCTAATTTATATACCCTGTTTTAATAAGAACACCACAAGCCAAAGAATTGAGAAAAATCAACACAAAGGGTTAACCCCATTATCTTTATTAACCACATATGAGTTTATTAAACTATATGACTTGAAAGCAGCAAAGAAAGTACAGTTCAAGGATATAATACTATATAAATACCTTTCCCTGATATGAATCTAACAATTCAGTGGGATTTACTTCTGATTAGATATGCACAGCATAACTCTAATTAGATGAATTAGAAGAATCCCAAGTTGAATCATACTTCACCATTTACTGGACTTATTTGGCAAACCATTCACATTTCAATTTTTCCCTGCCCCTATTTGCAATTAGAGAATATTTTAAGTCTAATTGTTCAGTAACATTACAAGTCTAATTGCTTCAGTATGTGAAGGGATATGACTTATTGAAATACTGCATCCATCCATCCATCCATCCATCCATCCAGTATTGTAATCCATACATCAACCTTCCCCAATCTGATTGATCCTGTTGATTAACAATTCTAGAAACTGAGATCTTAGCACATCTAGAAAATAGCAGATTGACAAAAGCTGTTACAAAAACTTGTTAGTAATATGTAACATTTATCTTGGAAACCGCTTCTGAACTTTGTGCTTGAGGAGGAAAATAACGATATTTTGATTTTAGGTTTTATTGAATAGATTGATTTGTTGATATAGAAATGGTTAGTTCATACTACTATAAAAATGTAAAAAGTTGAGGTTCGATGTTAATGCCTTATTTTACTGCAACAGAGGGGGTCGGAAGTCAAGGCCTCCCCCCCCCCTTTTCCACACTTCTCTTTTTCCCTTTCCCTTACTTTTGTTCCCTATTATTTACTTTTGTATTTTCATATTTTATAAGTGAAGCAAATAAAAAATGTAAAACAAATATAAATAAAAAAGGAATATGTAACATTTACCTCAATAGATTTTACTTTTGAATGGATATGCAAAGAATTGCCTTTAAACAGTTGTTACTCTTATTAAGATATGGTATGAACACTTAATTGTACAAATGATGGAGTAACATACCTCAGAGGATAAAATGTTATTCAGTCATTTGTACTGAATAACCATACAAAACCATACCTGTCGTGGGTACAACATTCTGGAGATTTGGCAACATGTACATTTACCTAACCCTGCCACCAGACGTCTCTATTCTAAGGGCACACTAAGGTCAATCTGCATTGGGCTCTATCAAAATGAAATAGTTCTGATCTTCTAATTAACTTATAATTGTTCATGATATCCAATTATGGAGAAAAATGGGAGCGTTACAATTGAAGACAGACTGAATAAACAATGTTCCCTTAATTATATAACTATATGGGTAAAGTAATAATAATAATAATAATAATAATAATAATAGTAAAGTTGGAAGGAACCTTGAAGGTCATCTAGTCCAACCCCCTGCTCAGGCAGGAAACCCTATACCATTTCGGACAAATGGCTGTCCAGTCTCTTCTTAAAAACTTCCAGTGTTGGAGCATTCACCACTTCTGGAGGCAGGTTGTTCCACTGGTTAATTGTTCTCA
>NW_015386771.1:614918-630602 GCF_001527695.2 Protobothrops mucrosquamatus | reverse complement strand
CGTGATCTTGATTCTATCCCTGTTAATGCAGCCTAGCACTGTGTTGGCCTTTTTGGCAGCTGCAGCACACTGCTGGCTCATATTTAGGTGATTGTCCACTAGGACTCCGAGGTCCCTCTCACAGTTACTACTATTGAGCAAGGTGCCACCTATGCTGTACTTGTGCATTTGGTTTTTCTTGCCTAAATGTAGAACCTTGTTTTTTTCACCATTGAATTTCATTTTGTTAGATAGTGCCCAGTGTTCAAGTAGTGTGACTCTGCCCCAGCTGGAAGCAATCATGTTTAAGAATTGACTGATCAGTAATATTTATTCAACACATTTGACAGTATTGAACAGTGCTCCTGAAAGATACAATATAACAAATGCATTTCAAAATTACTACTCTGGAGTTCTCCTATCAAATTATGTGAAATTCTTGATCAAAGGTACAGAAGATGCTTATATAAATTATATAAATAAGCAGAAGAAAGGCAAAAAGAACACATGCTTATTGCCAAGAGCTTTCTGTTTAGATTCCTAAATACCGAAGTCATTATTTAGAACAATTACTATAGGTAAACTGCATTACACGTTGTGCTCCACTAGATGGCACCATAATAATTGTCTTCTAAACACTGGCCTGATTTAAACTATGGACAAACACAAGATTAAAGACCTAAATATTAAAGATTAAAACTGTTTGAAATATAAAATTCCATTCTCAGACAGATGCCATCCCATCTACAGAAGCTGAATGAATTGGCAATTAAATATTACTTCATCACAATTAAGTGAACATTCTCCACTGTAGCTAAGGGCTACTTTGTGGGGGGAAACTAGAGCAGCTAGGCTAGGGAATAGCACAAGTCTGCCCTCCAATACCTCATCACTACTACATATCCTCCAGTATCTTACACTTGAGGTAGCTGACTCAGTCTGCTTCACGATATGGCTCACCCTAACATAATCTCTTGTATTTGCATTGCATTAAAGTTTAGAGTTACTAGTGCTAAGAATGATTCCCATGAAGGTTGCCATTTTGCATGTAGCAAGTAAATTCAAGAAAAATATTCAGATATCTATGGCATCATCTGCAGACCGAATTGAAAAATTCTGATTTCTCATATCCATCTCACTGTTACATGTCTTCATCATACTGCTTGTTGGTAAACTACTGGTAGTCTTCGATTTACAACAGTTCATTTAGTGACTGTTCGAAGTTACAATGGCATGGAAAAAAGTGACTTATGACCATTTTTCACACTTACGACTGTTGCAGAATCCCCATGGTCATGTGATTTATATTTGGATGTTTGACAACTGGTTCATATTTATGATGGTTGCAGTGTCCTGGGGTCATGTGATCACCTTTTGCAACCTTCTGACAAGCAAAATCAATGGGGAAGCCAGATTCACTTAACGTGGTACTAACAAGTACAGTGATTCACTTAACAAATGTGGCAAGGAAAATCATAAAATGGGGCAAAACTCACAACAAATTTCTCACTTAGCAACATAAATGTTGGGCTCAATTGTAATAAGTCAAAGACTACCTGTATTTTATAGTGTGCTGGATGAATATAATTTTGGAATTGTTTTTCCTGAAAAATGCATTAAGAAAACAAGGTAGCTATGTAAGATTTTTGATTTTTTTCTTCCAATGCATCATATCTTTGGAGTTGCTCAAGCAGGAGGTGAGGACAATTTCTTCTTGTCCTCAATTTAGATATAAGAAACTGAATCATACTGCTGCGTATTATAATATAGCAACAGGACCTAGTTTTAGGAGCATATTCTCATGATTTGTTAAATGATCTGCTTGGACAATTGAAGCATAATAAATCATAACATAATCTTAGTTTACTGATAGCTAAAATGCAAATGTAAAAAGGGGCTATGATTAAATATCAAGACCAAAGTAATGACAGCAGATATAAAAACTAGCCTTAAAATTGACAACAAAGATAGAATCTATACAGGAACCAACAGTCAAGACACTGCACACTAGCAATTCCAAACGCCTTTGGAAAAAATAAAAATATTCAAATTGTGCATCACAGGAAGAAAATTACGTCGAATTATATGTAACAATGGAGATGTTTAGTTTTGGTTTAATTGTGTTTACTTGTTACTTTGAAACCCTTTCAACCTACATAACATTATCTTAATTTTTAAAGAAGTGTCGGCACCTGAGACGTGGAGACGTAACAGACCCTTGGGGACGAGATCGTTTTAGAGAGTTTTAATAACAACTTTCAAAAGTCTTCATCCTGGTTCATCCAAGCCGGGAATAAATAAGCAACATGGCGACTGCTTTGGGAAGATGGTTACAGTTTATTGAAGAAGCAGAAAGATGGTTCTTGCAGGAAAGACCAGAGGAGAGAAGGGCCTGAGCACATGGGCAGTAGGTTTTTATACCCTCTCTAGCCTTTTGTTTGGAAGTTTCCTGTTCCTGTGGCATGACCTTGGAGGCTATTTCCTGTATCACATATTCTGACCTGAGTTTAGGTGTACCTCTCTGGTATACTTGATGGTAATGGGTTAGTCCTATTATGTCCCAAAAGTCATATCCTGCTTCCCTGGTGATGGGGCTAATGACTCCTAGAGTTTGGGTGGGGTATGCAGATTTTAGATCTCTTTGTCTTCTTGAGTTTTCTGGCTCCAACTTTCTGATGGTTACATTTGCATTTGTATAGGGCTGGCTCCTGCTTGGGGCAAAGAGAGAGACTTGGGGGCTGGGTTGGTTTCTGCTTTTAAAAATCCTTTTGAGGAAAAATATATTTTTCTGCCCTTTTAATATTTCCTTCTCTGGGGGGGGGGCTCTGACTTCCCACATTATCTTATACCTTGCGGCAATAAAATCGTCTTCATATTTTGTGATTTGAGTTTTCTTGGCTTAAGGAAATCAATGCAAAAATAATAAATCAGATTTTTTTTTGGGGGGGGGAGACAGGGAAATTCCACTTTTACAGAGAACAGAATGCTTTTCTCTTAAAAACAAAAAAACACGTTCTCAATAGAATTTGGATCTCAATAAATTTCCCAGCATGAACGGGGAAAACTGCTTTCCGCTCGAGAACAGTCCTGTGATCCGCCCAAAGACAACGAAACCCACTCGTTTTCCCTGCAAGCGACCTTTCCTGACGTTACACCAACCCTCGTTGCCGACTTCTTTAATAGCACCAGCTCGTACTGGGCTTATCTTGATGCCAACCACGTGCACGACAGCAGGGGAAAGGGCGACGTTTGCGGGGTTAAAGAAACATTTTTCCTTTCTATTCCTATCCGCAATGCATCACGGACTTTATGCAAATGAAACGCCGCGCTCCGCCACGCTATTCCCAAGGCGCCTGCGCGGCGAGGCCGTTTTCGCCGCGATTCCCTCAGCTTCGCTAAGTTCGCTGAGGGCCTGTTTTTGCTGCAACAACCACGTCGACTCCATTTGCTTCTTTTTTTTGACCCGAGACCTCGGGTTAATCTGAGACTGAAAGTCACTGTCTTCAGTAGAGCTTGCAAACAAATACAAAGGTGTTCGCGAGTATGGTCACAAGACGATAGGAACCACCTTCACTGAAGGCGCTGCATCCAAGTGAAACGCGTCGCCTTACAATTACTACTGTATCTCCGGCGGGCATCTCTCGGTGCCCCGTTATGGCCAACCCATCAACCGTCTTCCCTGTTTCAAGATGGCCGCCCCAGCAGCCTCCGTTCCGCTGCTGGGAATCCCGCCCTCGGGCTCACTGACGCGGCTGCCAAGAGAGAAAGAGAAATGCCGTCGGCCTATGGGCGTGGCTTATGTATCTTCGCCAGGATTGGCTCTCCGGTTTCTAACGGGGGAATGGTGTGGGGCCTGCGTTGCTATAGGCTGCGCTGAGACTGCACCGTTCCCCGCTACCGAGGGTAACAGTTGGGCGAGGGAGTGAGGTAGCCGCTTTGTGCGATTGGCTGCGCCGCTGTCACTCCTCCCCCCCTCCCCCAGCAGTGCTGGTGGTGCGCTCTCGGTTTCTGGGCCTGAGGCGGGACTGCTGGTCAGGCCGTGCGAGGAGGGGTCCACAGTACCTTCGCTGCAAGAGACGGAGGAGGAGGAGGAGGAGGTGGGAGCTTGCGCGGAGACCCCGCGAGGTAATGCCGGGACCCAGGAGGGAGCTGGCGCGGCGCTGAGAGAACGAGGCTAGCGGGGAGAGAGAGATGCGCTGGCCTTGCAGGTCCGCACCTCCGGTTGCTGCCTCCGACACTGTGCAGCTGCAGCTTAGGTGGGTGAATCTGGTTAGCTGGAGCTGAGCAGCCGGGAGAGGAGAGAAGCTTCCCTTCCCGGCCCCCTTTTCTTTGAAAGGCTCGTCGTCAGGAGGGGGGAAAGCGAGTGACATTCCTCGACTGCCGCTTCCCGCCCCCGGAATTTAAGGAAAGGGGACAGGAGGAGGACCCGCAAAATGGGGGAGTGAAATGTATGCTCGGTTTTACTTTGTAAAGCCCAGTTGGACGGCTGCGAAATGAGTAGTTTTTTGGATTCCTTGGGGAGATTTATCTTAGTAGCTAAGTACGGTATGCCGTATTTCTTCTTCGAAGCACTTTTTTTCCCGTTTTTTTTTAAATTTTTTCCCTCTGGAAAGCTCAAAAAGCCAGGTCGTAAACTCTTGTTCTAGCTGTCTCGTCTTAAGTCTTGCGAAGGCATTGCGATTTAAAGGAGAGAAAGGATAAATTAATAATTTTAATGATAATCTTAACTGGGAGGGAAAAGTGAAATGTATGGATCAAAGCACTAGGGATTTGTGTCTTCGTTATTTTGCAAGTTAAAGCTGTAGTAGTAGATGGGCGCCTTAAAATACAGTCCAGGATCGTGGGCAACTAGGGCTAAAGATGAATTAAATAGCATATTGAATGTTTGCATAGAAAAATATGCTTTCAGCATTTTATCCTTATTGATGATAGAAGTTTCTGTTTTATGGCCTTGATGGCCTATTGTAGTCAGGATGAAGACAATTAAAGCAAATACTTGAAAAAAAAATTGAACCTTCTGAACATAGGTCTGAAAACTACTTTAAAGTTCAGTAATCAGTAGAGTGCTGTTACAGATTTGCTGGCACCTTTTTCTGTTGGACAGGGATTACAGTTAACTGGTTCAGTTATTCATAGCTTCAAAAGTCTTATGCCACTAAACTTTTAATGTGAAGAATGTTGTACAATACCTGGAAGCTATTCTATGTATGATAGATAGGCAAAGGTGTATGTGTAAACCTAAACTGATGAAGTTGTGGCCATTGATTGTTCCTTCAGTCTATAATTATTGTATATGAGTACATGAAGTTGCTTGTTTTTACCTGTATTGCACTACTGAGTACAGTTATGGACATATTGGAATCAGCTCTGTTCATATTTCCCATGCCAAAGATGAAGGTCAGTCTGTCTCACAGAATTGTTTTAAATGCATGGCAAATATTGTATCTAAGTTCACTAAAGATACTAGTACATATACATAAGAATGACCAGTCAAGAAAACAAACAAGTGAATCATCAAACAAATCAACCCAGAATTCTCACTCAAGGCACAAATGTCAGCTTTATGAGGTAGACCTGAAACACAACCAGATGAGCTAATTCTAATTTATTGGAAAGCTGTATTAACCAAAATGTGGAAGTCTGAAATTACATTCCCCTACTCCTGTCTCCTTTACAGGCCAAGGAACTCTGTTGTGGGCCTCTTGCCCCACTCACATTCCTGCTTCAGGCCTTTTATCTGATACTCCCTTGGTCTCATTTCTTTGCCTTGTCTTCCAAGGTCTTTCCCATTATATTATACAAATGACCAGCTCAAATTATCTTACTTTCACACATTATGTGAAAACCTAGTTTTCTATAGAAAGATCTAATGCTGGGAAAGGTAGAAGGAAAGAGAGGAGGATGACTAGCAGCATCGTTGAGCTAATGGACCAGGTTGATAGATCATCCTGGAGAAAAACTGTATGGTCCCTAAGATTCAGAGCATAGAACTTCTGTTCAGTTGATCAGAAGTTCTATGTTCTTGTACATTGACTTACTGTTATTATCTTCATAAATGCTGATAATTTTTCCCTTTTAGTTTTGGAATCTACAATTTATATAATAAAGTTATTCCTTAAATCTTATTACAAGTCAAGATTTCTAAGCCAGGTCTAAAATAGGCTCTTTAATTTCATTGTGAGTTATTTACATCTGTAGACATGAAACTGTTTAACATTGGTCTACCTTGCTCAGTATTACCTGTTCTGATTACTAATTTCTTTTGAGGATATAGATGTGGATTAGAGAAAAAATTTAGAAACACAAAAATATTCATTGAATAATATTAGAATCTCCTTCTTGCTTTTCTCTGTAGTAACAGGTATAATCCATTACAAAATCCTTGGCTGAAGAATAGTACTTAGTACTCACTGGATTAACCTTGTGATGTATTAAAGTATATTTCTAGGATAAAAAATATAAAGGAAATGTTAGAATCTGATGACAAGTATGGTATTTTGCTTATCTTGCAAATCAGTATTGCACTAAATTAATCTATGATTTAAGAGCAACACTTGAAATTTTTATGGATGGTTATATCTATGGTGGACAAGGTAATGAAAGATGCAAAATGGGATGGATGGAGTTTTTAAGTTTTTACAGAGAATTTGTTTTGTGTTTATACTGTAGTTTTCATGTAGTTTCCACCCTGAAATAGTGGAACATGAAACCAGGTTTTACTCTTGGGACCACAAAAAAGATTAAAGGAATTGAGGATTGCTCACTGATTTTGCTGAACTTAATATTACTTGGTTTTAAGGTACAGTAAAGCTATTGAAAGGGAAGTAGCGTTAACATTCTCTGAATTAACTAGATTGCCAAAAACGTAGGCTTACTTTACATAGTACAAATTGTATTTTCCCCTTAGTTCTTAAATGACATGCAGATAATTCATAGATAAAACCACTTCTAGAAACCCTGCAATTAACTGACTGAATCCATGAGATGCAAATATTATAATGTTAAGTAAAACAAGAAAGTTTAATATTTATATTGAAAAATCAGGTGGTAATTATGGAGACAAAAATGCTGTTTGACATTCATGCAATTTGATTTTATTGGGATATTTCTAAATCGCTATTTGTTATGGTCACACAAACCCTGCAATTCAAATACTAAAACAATCACAATTTAGATTTTTGATTTTATTAGCAGTTTACTTTTTTACTGGAAATTGGAAAAAAAAACTATCCAAGTGTTTGGGCTTGATTCAATATAAATCAGACTCTTGAATTTATACTTCATAATTGCCTGCATGCTACTTGGTTTCTCAAAGAATCATGCTATGCCGTTACTTTTTTTTTGTATAAAACCATTATCCTCTGAATTCAAGAGTTTTGTCAGCAATTTTAGGGATAAGATTAATTCTGATATTTTTGAATATAGATGTGCAACAAGGAAGGTTTGAGTATGACTGAGAAACATTTTGAATTATATCTAACATGTTATATGATATATCTAACATATAAAGTGGGTTGATTGTGATGTAGAGATTTACAGCAACCAAAATTCAAAGGATAAAAGATAATTCAGATCATGTAAGGGCATATATGTACAATGATTAAGAATATATTTTATATTGATTAATAAATAAAATCAGATTTGCCTTTCTTACATGATCACTTGTCAACGGCAGAGGATAGCTATACAAACCCCAGGAAAGATGCAGTTGCTCTAAGGCAGGGATCTCCAACCTTGGAAGCTGGCTGGGGAATTCTGGGAGTTGAAGTCCACATGTCTTAAAGTGGTCAAGGTTGGTGATCCCTGCTCTAAGGTGTTCCAAAACACCTTGGCCTTGAAATACGGTTTTCTGCACAGTCTAACACATTGTAAGAGAGGTCACAGTTTAAAACTTGCTAGTAATAGATTTAGAGCCAAAGTGGTCGAGTGCCAGCATTTCACTAGTAATGCCAGGCAGATGGGTTGAGGAAGTTTTGTCCTCAGTTGACTCAGCTGCACTTCTTACTATTTTGGTGTTGCTGAGTCTGTATTGGCTAGATGAATTGTTACATTTTATAACATTCAATTTGTATAGGTGAGAATAGCATGCATTTAAAAATAGCCAGGATAAATGCTGCTTCTTTAAATATTCACAGTGCATTGTAGTTCTGTGTAAATCTAAAGTCCTAACAAGCAATCAAACTTGTGCAAGACTGTAATCCTAACATCATAACCTGGGGGAAAAAGTTAAAATAGATTTAATTCTAAATAAGCATGCAGAATCCACAGTTGATAATATGTTTAACTTATTGTATGTCAGTTTGGCTAATTAGGAAAGTAGATTAGAAGAAAAGAGAAAGGAAGAAAATGTTTTGGTTTATGTTAGGGTCACGTCTGTACTAATTATGGTGTTGAAGGAAGTGAAGGACAAACTTCAGTTATGCAGTTCGAGGGGTTCTTAATTAGTACAGAATAGTATGTTGTTGTTTCAACATGCTGAAAAGAAACAAGGAAAAAGAAAATTGTGCTCCCTAGCCCTAAATTCAAAGATAATTAACTTCCATACTGTTTCTAATATTTAACAAAATATAGCCAAGAGACAAATTCTTGAACTTTAAAACTTGCATACTTTATTGTTTCATTTTTGGATCTTAGTGATAGAAACAGAACAATCTATAAAAAGAAGGTCTTGAAGGTACATAACTTAGAATTGAGTTGTGCAAGTCAAACCACATCTTGCAGGTAAAGCAATAGTGAACTAAATCTTTGAACTCATTCATGCTCCTATGATATAATTACATATACTTTCTAGATGGCCAGTTCTCTTTTGAGTTTATAGGCATACTTGAAATAAAATGTGATAATGGAGATTTAGTCTTTCATTTGTCGCATTCTATTTTTGCATTTTTAAATTATATTTATAATATATAAATGTATATATTATAAATTTAAAAGAAATATTTTTTAAAATATATTGTTGGAACTTACTGATTCCAAGTGGCATCTAGTTGGTAACTTTAATCATGCAATGCTGTTTTTGCAGTTATTATACAATCATGACTTGACTAGTGTTTATAAATATATTTTATTAACATATTTGATTTATCTTTTGTTAGTACTATTAAAATTGTAATTTACTGCAAAATTAATGTTTAATTTGCATTTTCTTTGACATTTATCTTTCAACACATTCAATTTAATGTATACTTGGCCTGCTCATATATGATACTTAAATGTGCATTTTTTGTGATTTTTTTTGCAAGAGCAAATTGCTGAATTCAGGTAGACCTACTTCTGAATAGAGTCCCATTGGAATACATTGCTAATTGGACAGATTCAGCAACTTTTTATTCTTGGGCAATACTGATAAATTTATTTATTTCATTAAGATTCGTCATAGTTAGTTTTTTTTAGCAAAAATGGAAAATTTGGGCCTTTACATAGTATTAACAAACATATTTGTTTATAGAAACTTTATCAGTTCTGTATTTCAAAAAAAACCCAACTCTTGTAGTTTAGATATATTTCAGTTTTCTGAAACCTCAATTTTCAGATGAAGTTTTAGCTTCATCCAGTTAATGTTATAGTTGGATAATCCTATTTTAATAAATAAGAATCATATCGATGTGTTTTATGAATTAGATTAAGTACTAGGCCATAATTATGGTATTAATGGAATTTTATTTATTACAGATAATGCTTGACTTATGACTGGTCATTTTATGACCATTCAGAGTTATAATGGCTTTGGAACAAGTGCTATAGGACCTGTAAAACTAACTTGGAAAACTGTCGCCCCCACCCGGCAGTTTCCCAACCTCATTTTGGATGCTTGGCAACTCACTCACCTTATCTCATCTCGCCTCACCTTGCTTGGCCTTATTTTAACCCATTTTTCATATTTGTATGGCTGCCCACCTCACAAAAGAGTGAGTTTGGGCAACTTACAACAAAACCAATACATATATAAGAACAGTCTTCCCATCTGATGGGTCCAGCCCCCCCCCCCTGCAGTGGATAGTAGAGCTGAAGAAACCCAGGGTAATCAAATGTTATCCGACCATAACAAGGGAGATACCCAAAAGCTCCCCCAATTTCAGGTTGCATTGCCATTGCTTCAACAGGAACACCAGTTCCAGTGTATGGCTATTGTGCCATGTCAGGCTCTGGTTGATCTGGGATAGACCCGTGGCCATGCACCCCTGAGCCACTTCAGATCCCACTCCTATAGAAGGCAGATTGAAGTTCCCTAAAACTATAAATCTCAAGAACTCAACTGCCAGCCCAGAAATGTAGTCAAGAAGCTCAAGCAGGAAAGCTACTGGGCTGGAGGGAGGCTGGTATAACAGCTGCAATTCTGACTGATTCCTGAAACCCAGCTTAATGAACAGAGTGCTCCCAAAGGCTGTAAGAGATTCCTGGGTCACATTCACCACCTCTGCCCCAGCTCATGACATGCCCAAAACTCAGCTGGGGGTATCTGCAAATGGATTAGCTCCCCTTCTTAGCCCAACTAGGTCTCAGTGATACCATATCAGGAAGGCCTTCTCATCAGTGATTAAATAATTAAATTTATAGGTAAAAAGGCCTATGCAGGGTAGGGGAGTTCACAGTAGTCTGCCACTCTACTGTAACCTCCCTCCTGCCTGGCACTTCCAAAGCCACAGCATCCCCAATAAAACAGATGGAGAAACTGGAAACTATCTCCACAGCACCACTGAGCTCCCTAAACATGTTCTGTCTTAGTCTGGCCTCCAGCCCATTCCTCCAGGAAGCAGCCCAAACAGGTTATTTCAATAGCAGATCCCTTAGGAGCAGCCAGACTAGTCTGAGAAAGCTATTGTCAATTTTTTAAAAAACCACCTAGATCACAAATGTGGCAAACATGATTGGCACAGTAGGCATGGCCAGCACCATAAAACAGCATGCCCTGCCATCCTCCAGCACAGTTCTCCAGCCCAAAAAATCCTAAGTGAGTCAAGCGATCCAGCTTCAGCAATTCCAACTTCCCTTCAGGCAAATGCCACTCCAAAAAATCCCTTGAACTACACGTGCAGCATACAGCTCACACAGCATACAATTACAAGAACAATCGCTCCAAAGTTTCCACACTCTCCACCATCTTAACCACTCATCTCCTTTCCCAATTTTGCATATTTATCTTGATAAGAAACTGTTAAGTCAAACCAAATGTTTTACCCTTAAATGCTGATAGGGAAGGGATTCTAACGAAAAAGCACACACTTTTTTCACTGTATTTTCTGATGCATAAGCTGGAGAGTAGAAATTTGCTGAGGTTTTTGTTTTCTTAAATGGCTTCTCTTCCTGTTGGTCTTTTTTGGTCAGATTTTATAACAGCTGAAACTTGGAACGCTAAAAGTAAGGAAGACTGAGAGGAGAAAAAGCAGGAAGGGAACAAAGAACTCAAAGGATTGAGGGAGAAGTTGAACAACGGGAAAATAAATTTAAGCAGACTGTTTAAATATAAGGTTTTGTTTAAATAGTTATGTATGTGCAAATATAATTGAAATGAATTAACAATAAGACATAGTGTCACTGGCCCCAGTGCTTAACTATACCTATCAAACCTCATTTTTAAGCCTATAAACAAACAATTTTTAAAACTGACACTGATCACTGTTAGTTTTTAACCATGTCTTTGACAGGTTTGAAGATGTCTTTTAAATATATATAGAAAATATTTTATAAATTTCAGGGCAAATTGCCTGATTTGTACTAAAAATGGTTGTAATGCTTATTGGAAAAGATTTCTACTCAGTACTGTCAACACTGGGTGCATGTCTGAATTTTAAAAATTAACAGAACTACATTGTGTGGAATTGGGCACTTGGAAGTTCTAATTCTATGTTAGAGGATTTAGTCACTTAATCTATAATAATGGATACTTTTCAGCAAGGATAGAAAACTTCTCTATTCAAGCTTTATTAATTCCTACAGTTGCAAATATATTTAGGCAAATAAACGTTTCTATTAAAATGCAATGCAGAATTCTCTGATAATTGAAATCATTTTTTCAGTTATGTACATACTAGAATTTATTAAAAATTAAAGTATTGACTGTGCCCGGAATTAGCTGTTTGAAGCTTTTCATATTAAAATATTTGAACAAGTTTTAAATTTTTTGAATATTTTAAATCCTGCCATTATCTAAGAAGAAACCTAATTGAACCCAATAATTCCAGTGAGAATACATCTGTTTTTTTAAAAACACACCCACACACCAAAAGAAGACAGTTGCAAAGCATTTTCTTACATGTTAAGAAACCTGGCATGGAAGCATTCATTTAAGTCACTAGTGGGCAAGGTTGTTTTGAAGATTTCTTTAAATAAATTCATTTTCAAGTTAAGCTTATCCACTAGGTAATCATGAGCACCACGGGGTATATGAAAGTTGGTGGTCTTTAAGCAATTTTATCAGTTTTGTTCATAATCCCTGTTTGTAAGTCTGTCACCAGTAAGAAGTAAAGTTATTTGTTTTATACTGTTTTGACTTATCCAATAGCATAAAAGATGAGTAAAAAAAANACTGAACAAGGGGGTCTTGTGACCGGTCCTCGAAGTTCCAGCCGTTCCAATACCCATAAGGTCACATGATCGCAATCTGGGTTGTACTTAATAAGAGTTGCAGCATTCCACAGTCACATGATCACCATTTGCAGCCTTCTCTGTTGGCTTCCCTCAAGCAAAGACAATGAGGAAGCTGGAAAGTTGCAAGTCTCTCCCAAGAGTCTCCCTTGGCTGGCAGCAACCATCCCTAGCCCAGCCACACTGGCTTCATTGGCCACTTGCATACCCTCTCCAGCCCAGCAACAACCATTCTTAGTTCTGCCATGCCTCACCACTCATCTGCACATTATCCCCACCTGGCAGCAGCCACTTATCTATTTGCCAGCCTGCTTGTGAACATCTGGGACTTGCAACTTCCTGCCAGCTTACCCAGTGATTTTGCTTGTTGGAAGCAAAGTTGCAAAGAAATCCTCATCTAATGACATGTGTTCCTTGCTTAACAATGGCAGCAGAGATTGCCGGGATTGTATTACTAAGGCATGTACTCATATGATACTGTGCTTTACAACCACATTGCTTTGTAATAAAAATTCTGGTCCTGGTTACTGTTGTTAGCCGAGGACTACCTGTACCAACATCAGTGAAAAAAATGCAGCTGGGTCTTCAAAAAGTGTTTCTTTCATTTCAATATATCATAGATTTTCTAAAATACAATTCAGCACTTTTTTCAAACCATTAAATCAGTGTTTCTCAACCTTGACAATTTCAAGGCATGTGGACTTCAACTCCCAGAATTCCACAGCCAGCATTGCTGGCTGTGGAATTCTGGGAGTTGAAGTCCACATGCCTTAAAATTGTCAAGGTTGAGAAGCACTGCATTAAAAGAATCTTACAGCAGTGATGCAATAAATATACAGCATACATGAGTAAATGTAAATGTACACCATCCAGAGTCACTTGTTGAGATGGGCAGCTGTAGAAATCAAATAAATAAAATATTATTGTCATACACAGATATCAGAATAGGTCCTAGAGGTATCTCTTACATCTGTCTAATGATGCTATCTCCTTCACCTCCTTGTAAGTTCTGATAAGACATATTGGCTTATTGTTCTTGCTCCTTGTCTAATAGAAGCAATTTCTTTGGTTTTAGTCTTCTCATATTGTTCTGTAGATGTTATGTCAGGTAGACTTTATACTTAAGATTCTTTTTTCTTTTTCTTTTGCAAAACAAACCAAACCATACAGTGTTCTTTTTACAAAACACAGATATAAAAAGGAAAATAAACTTGGGGGAAAGAATTGGGTTTATATATAAATCTGTATTTTTGTGAGTGTATATAATATTTTTCCGAATGGGCAGGCTTCAAACTCTACCATTCAGAGTCTGCATCCACAAAAAAGGCATGCCCTTATCCATGTACAGTCTGATTCCCTCAGTTCCTCCTCTGCTAGAAATAGTGCTTTAAGAACAAAGCATAGTTCATTTGGAACAAATCTAGAAATGGAGGCTAGATACATTTGGGGTTACTATCTCCTTTGCAACCTTTGATTCAAGTGAAATCTACCCCCAAACCTGGAAGTAAGTGAAACAATAGAACTGTTGCTTCAGAAAACTCTGTTAAATTAAAATAATATTAGAAAAGCTATTTATTTATGGGAAAAAGAATTGAAGCCTGTAGTCATATGCCTTTAAGCTGCTTGGCTAAGGAAAATTATTATAGAATTATTCTCTTATAAAAATTTTATTTTTTTAAAAAAATACCTTGTTAGGCCATGCAGGAGATGAAAGAGCCCTTGGCACCCACATGTCAGAGTTAGAGGAAGGATGAGGCAATTCCTACAAAGGTGGTACAGTGCGAGCAATTTAGCCATTGCCCCAGAACACAAGGCAAGTCCAAGGTGTGAAGACCAGTGTGCCTTTTGGAAACCTCCAGCTTTCCTTCTTGTGGGGTTCAGCCATTTGATTGGAGAGAGATTCATGCATATATGATATCAGTAAGAAATACAGTAAAACCTCAATTTAACATTTAATGAGGGGAGGAGGTGTTTGTTAAAGCAGAATGTCTTTTAAATTTGAACCAGGCTTTATGCATGTACTGAAGCAGATTTTGTCATTAATCCAAAGTCTGCTATATTAAATCCATTAAATTGAAGGCTTATTGTAAAAAATACTTTCACATCCATATTCAGTATGTTTCTGTTTGTATTTCTCTGAACATATGAAGATGATCTTCATCCATTTATCAGGAAGCAAATTCATGCATTCCCTTTGGAATCCTTAGGATGCTCTTTACTGTCTCACTTTCACATTTCTCAGACAGATTTGTATATTTCTAAAGAAACCATAGTGTAACAAACTACTAGTTTATGTGGGGTCTGGAAGTATTCTGGGAAATCAAGATGATGACTGAGGGTGGTACTTTATTTCATAGTATGCTAGCTCTGCATCCAAAAAGAAGAATAAAGTAGACATAATTTTCAGTAATGCCCAGCATCCCTAAGATTGTCAGCAGTTACTGAAACGTCTTTGGAAATTTCTTTTTCCATGATAAAAGGGAAGATGTGCCACATTGCCATATTTTTGTGTCCATATTTGTATGTGCGTACCTATATCAGACAGAACACACACCCAAAAAGGAGGATCAGGACCAAAAAAATGATACCTGGAAATTGAGTTATTATTCTAAAATTGATTCCCTGTATTTTTTTCTTATTTGTACAAATCTTAGAACTTTGCCCATTTTTTTTTAGCAATGAGACGAGAATTATTTGTCATTCTTGCTTTCATATGATGATTTTATCAATAAAACAGATTTTGGTTACAGTCCAATATATATTTACCTGGAAATAAAATTTGTTGAATAAAGCTGCCCTATGGCTACACAATCAAAAAGGTTTGAATTAATTAACAAAATACTTCTGTGCATTCATGTTCAGAAGTGTGTCCCACTAAATTATGTAAGTAGGCTCAGAATCAATGTCAGATTTGCTTATAACGTAGCCGGGTGAGGAGTGGTCAGGGCCTTGGCAGGGCCTGGGTTTGGGCCTGGATTTGGACTTGGCCCGCCCCGGCCTAGAGGACCCGGTTGGAAGACCCGCGGATTACATCTTGCAGCCTGGCTGGTTTCTCCGTTTGGCCTTATGTTTGAAAGACCTAAGAGGATCAAACACCACCCCCTCCTCTATGCCACGGAC
>NW_015386771.1:585951-611808 GCF_001527695.2 Protobothrops mucrosquamatus | reverse complement strand
CCTAGGGAGGATTTTATATGGGGTTTATTTTTTAGCAATTTGACAGAGACACAACTTTAAAATTTGATTTAATTCGGTTTTATTGGGGGGGGAATGTATTTATGTTTTGTTTTAAATATGTTGTGCGCCGCCCTGAGTCCCGTCGGGAGAAGGGCGGCATATAAATTAAATTAAATAAATAAATAAATAAAATAAATAAGGTATTTCTGATACCTTGAATACAGTAATTACTATTGCTTTCCATTTGGAGTTCTTTTCCATCTGAACATCCCGAAGGTACCATTCTTGGGGTAGAAACAAGGCCAGAGATTACTTTGCAGTGGCTGTTTGGTACATGACTGCAGCTTCTCATGGCTTTCTTGTTTTAAATGTGGTCTGTAAGAACTGTATTTATTATGTGTATCGTGGTTGTTATTTAAATTTGGCTTTGTCTGAGATACTAATTTTTGGCTGTGCATGGTTATGAATATTTGATGGTTGAACTACTTAGTAATTAATAGCTTAATAATGTATCATACATGAGAAAATAATGCAACTCCACTGCTTTAAACAGATGGATTGGCTGAATGGACTGGCTTATAAATCAGTATCACAAATTTGAAGAATAAATATGTCAGGGAAATACTATTTTCCTCTTATATTCTAGTTCACTTTGTAAAGGTAAAAGTTTCCCGATCCAGTCGTATCTGTCTCTCGGGCACAGAGTTCTTCGCCATTTCTTGGTCAACGGAGCCAGTGTTGTCCGACAACATTTTCCATGGTCATGTGGCTAGCATGGCTATACGCCAAAGACGCATAGGATGCTGTTACCTTCCCACTGAGTGTTACCTATTAATCTACTTGGATATGCATGCTTTCCAAGGGCTAGGTGGGCAGGAGCTGGGGCAGGAACGGGAGCTCACTCCATCGTGCAGCACTTGGATTTTTATATGGGACCCTAATTATTCCATAAATTGGCAGTAGAAACCTTAATGCACACAGGGACTCCTTCCCAATTTAACCCAAAATTATTCTGGCATTTTATGTATGATATGCCTAGCTTATTTTATTTTCAGTTATAATAGTTACGATTGAATAAAGACTTTTTTTCCAGAATGAAATACTAGCCTTTATTTCTTAGAACATTTGATCCCAAATATATTCAGAGACATTACTGGGAAGTAAAAGCAATGGACAGCTGAAAATAACTACTTCATTTTGAAGTGGTCTGGAGGTGAGACAGAGGATGGAAGAAGGCTTGAATTGGAAACGTGACCAAACAACAAAAAGGATAAAGAGACAAGGAATAGCAAGTGTGTGAATGATTTCCACTCTTAATAAATTTGTTGTTAAGTGTAGATAGAAAAATTGTGGACCATTGACAATTGACACTGTCATAGGAAGTGCCATTTATTTCACTGTGTTATGCTTGTATATATTATATTTCATTTTGTTTTGCTTTTGTTGATATGTTGAGCCTTAGGCAACTTTTTTTTCTAAAGAGTTTTCTCTTTTGCAACTAAACTGTGTGAATAAGAGCTCATATTAACTGAAGGTGATATTGAAGAATTGTTAAGTGTTAGGGACTGTAAGTATGTTTAGTTAACATTGTAATGAAGATTGCCTTTTGAATTGTAATCTAAGAAATTGGAAACATTCAAGTGCAGTTCTTAGGACAAAAACATGATAGAATAAACAACTAAAATAGAATACATAGTAGCAAATGTGTATTACTATCTTTCCTACTTTCTCTTTAGATAAAACATATTAATCAGTGTCAGGTGGAATACAGCACATAATTACAATACATTGATTCCGTAGGGTGGTGTTAAGCAAAGTAGTTGATTAGTGTCTGTTAAATAATAGTCTAAATTTAATGCGAGCTAATAATACTTGTGAACTGAAAATAAATTCTACTCTTTCAAAGTGTTCTATCATTTTAATGGCAACCATAAAAATTACTTACCTGGAAAACTAATATTAGAAAAGAGATATATATTTAGTAGCCTTTTGATGTTAAGCAGCAGCTGGGGGGAAAAGCAGGCAGCCTGCTCAAATGATCAGCCAACTCCTCAGATCATCAACCACTTCGTGGGTCATCGTTCAGAATTCTTGCTTTAATGTACTTGCAGATGAATAGAACACTTTTTACAGGGTTTTGCTAATAGTTATATTTTAGGAATATTGCAGATTTTAGCATTTAAGCTCCATCAGTGGGTTTTCGGGGAGCTTTTTAAAACGTCCAATGATCCAGAATTGTCTAAAATTATTTTTAATAGAAGATTTTGTAGTTCATTAGTATGAAATATTGTGTTAATAAACCTATCAAGTGAATGGTCTACTCAACCATTATAACATCATTATAAATATTTTTAGTATAGATGTATTTTTTATCATTGAAATCAAACTGAAAATTCAACTCTATGATTAATAGCTGTGGTTAAAGAAAGTAAATCTTGAAAGCATGTGACCATATTTTTATACCAAATTTTTTGCATCAATATTTGTGTCATTTACCAGTAAAAAGAAAATACTGAGGGCTCAATGTTGAAATCTCAGTCTAAATTTTACACATGCTCTCACATGCACACACACAGAGAGATGTAGATGTTCAAAGTCTGTCATATCTAAGCTCTATGACATGCTTAGAGTTCTCGTGAGAGGACTTGAAATCTTACTTTCATCTGGAAAGTTCTCACCTTAAACTGCATACTAACATGAAAACCAACTGCACTCCAGTAGTGAAGTTAGGCCTGAGCATTTGTAATAAAGTCCTCTTGTCATTTGGGAACTTTCTGCTATGGTCACCCAGAAATTGACATGACAAGGACAATAGTAATACATATCTTGTATCTGTACCTGACAACATGATATTTATATATCCAACGGAGGCAGATACTGGCTAGTTAGGCATGTGTGTACAATTACTGCTGCCTATTTTAGTAGCTCTAATTATTAACCCTTTCCTGTAACAATGATTGGTGCTTATGATATGTCTCAAGTCAATATAAATGTAAAACTGCACACATTTGGAATTATTGATATATTTATTTACAGATATGTTAGGCATATGGAAACAGTAGTAAAGCACTGGAATGCTGGGAGGAAAAGCACTGGAATGCTGGGAGGAAAAAAATTAGTGTTCTTCCCAATTAAAGTAATATAGCTGATTTGTATTAAAGGAACACAGTTGTTTCAGTTGCTTAATCTTTTATTGATAGATATAAACTGAAAGTGAGATGAATTACTTTCATTTTATTCATGAATTAAATATTCAGCTATTTATTCTTTATTCAATAAGTAACTTTCCTAAATTAATTGTCTTTCTGTCTTTGTGATGTAGGTAACATAATCCATGGGTAAAGTTGGGAAAATGTGGAACAGCTTCAAGTACAGATGCCAAAGTCTCTTTAATCCTGAAGGTGGAAATAGAAATGAAAATGTAGACATAAATTCCAATAGTGCATCTGTTAGAGATAAAAGTGTTTGCGTGCCTGGTCCAACTCAGCAGCAACCTAGCAGTCCTTTGCAACTTAATCTAAATATTTCAAAAGGCTTTTCGAGGAAGAATCAAAACTGTGCCACAGAAATCCCTCAGATTGTTGAAATAAGCATTGAGAAGGAGATTGACTTGAATGCTGCCTCGGGAGCTAAATTTGCACGAAGGGATTCTTACTCAAGGCATGCTCCATGGGGTGGGAAAAAGAAACATTCCTGCTCTACAAAAACCCAGAGCTCTTTGGAAAGTGATAAAAGATTTGGCTGTTCTCACTTGCAAAGGAGGGAAAGAAGATACGGTGTGAGCTCAGTTAACGATACCGATAGCATCTCTAGCAGAACCATAGGAAATCGTTCTCTGAGGCAAAGATTGCAAGAAACTGTAGGCTTATGTTTCCCTATGAGAACATACTGCAAACAATCTAAGCCTCTTTTTTCCAACAAAAGGAAGATCCATCTTTCTGAACTAATGTTAGAAAAATGTCCTTTTCCTGCTGGGTCAGATCTGGCCCAAAAGTGGCATTTAATTAAGCAGCACACAGCTCCAGTGAGCCCACATTCTGCTATTTTTGATGCATTTGACTCCTCCTTGGCTTCTACAGAAGATGAGGAAGACAGGCTGAGAGAGAGACGAAGGCTCAGTATAGAAGAAGGGGTGGACCCTCCTCCCAACGCTCAGATACATACTTTTGAAGCTACTGCACAGGTTAATCCATTATATAAATTAGGGCCAAAGCTGCCCCCTGGCATGTCTGAACTGATGGGAGACTGCAATTCAACAACGCAAGGAAGTTGTGATTTGGAGGAAGACACAACTACTCTCTGCTTGCAGTCACGTAGACAAAAGCAGCGCCAAATATCTGGTGAGAGCCATAGCCACATCAACAGACAAGGAGCTTGGAAAGTACATACTCAGATTGATTATATTCACTGCCTAGTGCCAGACTTACTTCAGATTACCAGTAATCCATGCTACTGGGGTGTGATGGACCGTTATGAAGCAGAAGCACTTCTAGAAGGAAAACCTGAAGGCACTTTTTTGCTCAGGGACTCTGCTCAAGAAGACTACCTCTTCTCAGTGAGTTTCCGCCGTTATAACCGGTCTTTACATGCACGCATCGAGCAATGGAATCACAACTTCAGTTTTGATGCTCATGATCCCTGTGTGTTTCACTCCTCTACTGTAACAGGGCTTCTGGAACACTACAAAGATCCTATTTCTTGCATGTTTTTTGAACCGCTACTTACAGTTTCTCTAAATAGGACTTTTCCTTTCAGCTTGCAATATATCTGCCGGGCAGTAATTTGCAGGTACACTTCATATGATGGGATTGATTGTCTTCCTTTGCCAACAATGTTGCAGGACTTTCTGAAGGAATATCATTATAAGCAAAAAGTTAGAGTACGATGGTTGGAGCGGGAACCAATTAAGGCAAAGTGAATAGAGTTCAGAATCCCTAGTAAACTCACATTGTGATTTTTTGTGTATTTGTTACAGTATACCACGGTAAGCACATCAGTGTTCAGCTTTTAATGTACTTTGAGCTTATTGTGTTTATGATGCTGCCTCCAGTTAGTTGTGAATACCTCTTGAAACATGAACAGAACACAAAGTCACATTTTTCATCCATTATAATTTGTCACTTACAAAATATGTCTACTTTCTATTATAATATTAATATAAGAAAGCTATTGGGCATTAACTTTTAAATTCTATTCAGTTTCATAATTTACAATAAAGTAGCTTGCTAGCTTTTTTCTTCTTGATTAATATGAGCACTTAGATACCAAAAATTGATTCAGTATAACTGCATTGTCAACAAAAAAGTACTACTTTTCACAGTTCACTATCTCCTATGCCACTTTTTATATCAAAACTGTTTTAAGAGGAAAAATCATCAGTAACAGGGGAAATCATATAACATGTCATTTCTGTATTTTTAAGTCACGTGCATTAAGACGTTCTATACCAATAGTTGGTTCCAGGATTGCCTCCAAATTAAAATATTTTAATAGATTAATCATGTGGGAATAATTAGATAATTAAATTTGTCAAAAAAGAATATAAATCAAAAATAATTCTAAAACAGGAAAAAAAAATACTTTCAGGTATATTGACAGTAGATGAAACTTATAGTGTGGTATAGAGGTCCCCAATTCTTAGGTCGCAGACTGGCATCGGTCTGTGGTCTGCCAGGAACCATGCTGTGACAAGCAAGTGAAGCTCCATCCACGCACGTGCAGGATCCAGGCAGTGCATGAAACCATGCCCTGCCAGTCCGTGGAAAAACCGCCCTCCACAGAACCAGTCCCTGGTGCCCAAAAGCTTGGGGATCTCTGGTCTAGCAGGTCTGATGGATGCAAGGCAAGGTTGCCCTATCAGTACAGCAAAGGAGAAATACCTCTTCAGAAAAGCCATTTCTTGTTTCATTAATCAGAGTCATCTTCACTCTGCTTTTTTTTAATTAACATTTTACTATTTTAAAAAATCCAGTAGCTTTGAATTAATCACTGCAATAAATATAGTGGTTAAGCTGAACCTTGCCCTAGAATTAACAGCTGAATTTTTTATTAACTCAGAAGTTCTCAGTCTGATCTGCAATTTCTGTTCAAGAGGCTTGTGGAAACTTAGTGTAACAGTGAAGAGTACCTGTAGGATCTTGCATTTGATTTATATTTTCTGATCATGGTGATCAAGGCCATTTTAATCTGGGTTGGATTATGAAACAGGCTAACACGACCTTGTTCCAGGTTTCTGCTTTTCAAAATAGCATACTGCTACAGGCTACTGCATTTAGTAATTAAAGGGACTCTTAACAGCCTAACCGTATGCCCATTATTTATAAAAGCATTGTTTCTGAGGATGCTAGTACTAAAGAAAAAGGTTTATTCAAATATGGGTTGCGTGCTTCAATTGGTAGAAAATTAATTGGGATCTCATGAACCATTTAATTTATTTCAACTTGTGTAGCTTGTCAAATATAAATTTAAAAACATACTACTCTAATTTTTTTACTTCTTCAGAAAAATATTTTACATACCCGCTACAAACTGCAATATCATCTAGATTAGTTATAGTTTAAACTGATCCAGAACAATTAATACTCTATCCCACTTCTGTTTTTCTCTGATCCCTATTTGATGCATCAGAACTGTTGTATTTGTAAATCGTATAGCAGCTTTTTTATAATTTGCCTATTGTGTTCCTCCTTAAGTGAAATACTTTGGAAAATGTGCTCTTTTGCTTTCTTTCTCCTTTGGGAACAGAACATATCTTGGTTTTGTTCTAGCTGTGTTTGCACTAAAATTTGTGTTGGAATACAGAGTCCCTTAGTTTTGCTTATGTGTCTTGTATCAGTGGGTAGTTTTCTTAGTTTCTTAACCAGTCGCGACAGTATATTCTTCTCCATAGCAGCAAATGTGGGTGAGAAACTTCAAAGCTGCATATACAAGAAAGTTATATTGTATGTCAACAGTAACCAGTTTATCCACATATGTGTTTTTCTTCTGCTTGGTGTGCCTTGTTACAGCTTTTTGTGTGCGTGTGTGCAAATAAAGTACAATATTTTCAATTTTATTCTTGTACAATTACTCCTACATTTGCATAATACTTCTTGGAGCTATTAACATTTTTAGAACCTTGGAAATGGTCAAATCTACTTGCAGTTATATATTACTTTGCTACTGATGTGATTACACTTTTTATTTGTTTTTATTGTTGTAAGCCACCTAGAGTAGCCCCATGGCAAAATGGGCGGCAAATAAATTTAACAAATAAATATAAATTAATTTAGACAACAGCTGCAACACTTGCAAGCCAACTTATTCCATAGGATGATTGTGGTGAGACAAGAGTGCTATATAGGTAACTACCACCTTGAGTTTTTGGAGGAGAGACAGGATACCTATCAAACAAACTTTTAAATAATTTGCATCTGATTGTTTGCTGGTCAGGCAACCAGACCACCAAATCTCAACCTCAATGTAATTATCTAAAATTCAAAAGACAACCATCCTCAAGGTTTAAATACCTTTCCAGTTGTAAATCTACTTCAATTTGCTGCAAGCAGGAATTTTGCATTTTATTTTCCCAAACCCATTGAAATACTAGTTGCTGAAGAGATGTAGGATACCTTTCCTTGCTCTAGGGTTGAGAAATTTTACCCTTCAAAGTGATCTGTAGCACTATTAAAATAGTGTGGGTTGTTTTTTTATAACATTTTGTTGTTCATTTCATTTAAAAAACATGCAGTACTGGCCCCATTTTTAGCAACTGGGAATTGCATATTCTTCCAGAAAATTAATATTTATTTTATACTGAATCAGAAAAAGAAATATTCAGTTGAGTTGAAACTGGAATGCTATAGAAACTCTGAAGTTCTAAAATTTAAAACCAATATGTATTTTTATTTCTTATTATAAAAACAAAATGGTGCTCCATTCAAATCTCACCTTTTATTCAGAATAATTTCTACTGTGAATTTCTGGCAATAATATTACTGTGAGATCCTAGTGATATAGTTTGAAATGCTTTTACTGATAAACCATTACTTATTAAGTTTCTGTTTGACCTGTTAATACAGTGATTTCACTAAGAACACTCTTCTTGCATCTGATTTGGATTTTATATTATTTGGTGATGTTTATTCTTACTTCTATTTTTTGAGACAGATTGACTCCATTGAGACTTTTTCCTTTTACCGTGTTTCCCTGAAAATAAGACCCGGTCTTTTTTTTTTTTGCCTCCAAAAGAGGCACCAGGTCTTATTTTCAGGGGATGTCTTTTCCATGGTCTCACCTCACAGCAGTGGCACCGACAGCCCCGCCCAGCTTCTTCTGTGGCCGCTTGCGCACGCCGCCCCTGGCCTCCATTTCGCTGTCAGAGGCCATCAGGAAATGCCTCTGCAGCTGAGAATGGAGCTCCAGATTGACATGCGCAGCACACACACACACACACACACACACACCGCCTGCATTTCACCATCAGAGGCCTTCCAGAAAGGCCTCTGCAGCCGAGAACTGAGCTACAAGCGGCTGGAGAAGTGGGCCGGCGAGGCAGGTGTTGATTCATGGGAGGCCTGGCTGCAACGGTAAGTGGGTGTGGGGTGCATGGGGCAGCTCCATCCACCACCACCACCCTAGTTTGATTTTTAGGCGTGTGCCTCGCCCCAAAACTAGGGCTTATTTTGGGGGTAGGGCTTATATTAGGCCCACCCACCCCCCCAAAAAATGAAGCTAGGGCTTATTTTCAGGGTAGGTCTTCCAGGGAAACATGGTAATAGCCACAGCTTGTTTGAAATCAAATTCCTTTTTAAATATGGCATTCGTTTCCAAGAATGACGTTGCTTTTTTGTTTTAGTACATATATTTCTTCATAACAAATGCTCAAATAAACACAACACATGCTGAAATTATCCTTAAAACAGCTGGCTATATTAGGAAAAGTGATAAAACCTAAAAGCAAATATCACCTACTGAATTCATGGTAAGGAGGCACGTTACTATTGGGTCTCCAGAATTTAAGTAGCTGTCTCATGTTTAGATGTACAAGTATAATACAATTGGATCTCATTTGCATAATAGTGCCACTGAACTGCATTGCTCAATACAACCTCTCCTAGTTTCATTGATATAGATGAGCATTTGTTAAATAGTGAAGGAAGTAAAACTAAAAATTAAGCCCCACTATAACGGAACTTTTTTTTATTCATACAAGTAGGCTTGCACTATGAAATAGGTAAGTCTGATATTTATATGTGTCCGTATATGTGTGTCTATATATATGCACAAACACTCTCTCTGTATGTCATGTATTATTGTTAATATATATTTCAAAACCAGAGTGATCTAGGTAAAATTAAAATCAATAAGACCATCTATCCTAAATACAAAAAATTAAATATATTGCAGTATGCGTTGGAGACATTTGAGTAAACAGGCATGCTCTTTGTGATTTAAAAGGAGGGGGTGCTATCTATCCACCAAGAAATCGTCCTCCTGACTATTTTGCTGTAAGAGTTATGTATTCCTTATAGTGGGCAAGATGGTATTGGACATGGCAATGTCAGCACCTTAAATTGGGCTTGATAGCTTACAAACAGGCAGTCTAATACTTTCAGGCCCAGAGGTCCTATCTAATAATTGGATGATTGTATTCTGTGCTCGTTGCAGAATCCAGACTAAGTTCAACGGGACCCCAGTGCACTGTCCATTGCAATAAAGAGATTATTAATAGAAGATCTATAGATCCAGTTCCAGTTTTGAACAATGACTTAGTTCGTCGAAGCCACACAAAGCACCAAGTTGAGCTGTTCTAATTGACACAGCAGATATAAAGTGTAGGAGTGAGGAGAACCCATCACATTGATAGATTGGAGATAACTAATCCAAACTGATGATCTGCTTTGGAAAATGAATTCTGATACACAATTTAATCTGAAAAGTGAAAGTGAAGTCATTATTATGTCATAGACTACTGAGATTACTGAGTCTGGTCTGTCTCAAGTCTACATAGTATCATAGCTGATAGAGCCAGCAAAGTTGGCTATGAGCTTTCTTGCCACTTGCCATCATGTGAGCTCTAGTGACACAACAGAATCAAGTACAGCCCCCCAAATATATAGATTTTCCTTCAGAAGGAATATTGTCTCATCCAAAACAAACTATCTTCCTAATTGTTGGACTTGAAAAATGACCAGGCAAATAAATTGTATGTATTACATTTGATGTCTGCATTAAAAATACAGAAGAACTCATTAATTTGCCATACATTTTTATTTTGATAATCAGAAAAAGAAAGGCAGTGATTTGCTCTCCCACTTAGCAGTTTATTAAGAACCCTTCTCTGAATAGTGTAGAATATTCTCCTAGCCCAAAATAACTTCACAGCAATCTACAGGGCATAAGGGAAAGCATGTTTAATGATATTTCAACAGCAGCAGAAAGGTACCTAATGACATCCCTAAGAAGTATTAAAATGATGATTGTAACTGGAATTGTTGCCAAGATGAATGTTGAAGAATCGGGAAAATTCATTAGGTATCTTTCAACAAAACTTGTTAATGTAGAAATAGAAGTTCAACCTAATGTTTTTATGTGTTATGTTATTACCAACTTACTCGAATGCAAGAACTGCATACAGATGGAAACTGAACTGACACCCTTCTTCATCTGGCTGAGCTGCCACCACAAAAATATGGCTGGGATACATAAGTAATAGGGAATGAATATTGTAAATGTTATTGTACTCCATGCAGAAATACTCTGATGATGGTCAACCAGAAATTTATTTGCATGCAGAAGCAAATTGGATTTTTTGCAAATAGGTATCCAAGATGCTAGGTAACAGACTCCACTGCAAGTAGGCTTCTACCTTTTTTCTATTCTGGAACATGTACAGATAGTCCTTGACTTACAACAGTTAATTTAATGACCGAAGTTACAACAGCACTGAAAAAAGTGACTTAACACCCATTATTCACACTTAACGACTGTTGCAGCATCCCGGTGAACAAAAGTGAACAAAATTCAGAAGCTTGGCAACTGACTCATATTTGCAATGCCTTGGGGTCGTATGATCCGCTTCTGCGTCCGTCTGACAAGCAAAGTCAGTGGGGAAACCAGATTCTGTTAACTGTGTTACTAACTTAACAGCTGCAGTGATTCACTTAACAACTGTGGCAAGAAAGGTCGTAAAATGGAGCAAAACTCAAATATTTCACTTAGCAACAGAAATTTTGGGCTCAATTATGGTCATAAGTTGAGGACTACATGTACACTGAAATTTGTTCTGGAATAATTATTATTACACTTTTGTATTCGATGTTACTTATTTCAATGTTTGTTATTTTCAATATTTTGTTAATCATTGTGTTCAAATAAAATTGTAACGTGTGGCATTCCTCTAGAGTAGATTTTGAAGACACGCAGAGGTCTAGGAGGGACACGAGGCATTTTGTCTCCAGTTCTTTCAAACAAAATCATGTGAAAATGCATTGTCTGATTTCACTGTGCTTTGTGCCAGTTAAGTCAATTTTTATTCTCTTCTTTGCTCTGTAAGTGATAGTAATAGTTCTTTTTGATTCACCATCTTATTATTTTCTTAATGTGCTTGTGTTTATCTGTTTTTTTTAATGATCATACTTTTTTAATTTTTGCCCTAAAGTCTTTTATTTTGGCAGTAGCTTGCATTTTTTTTCCTTGTAAGCAGTTGCTGCTTTAATCCTAATACATTTTCCTGCCTGCTTACCATATTTGGGCAAAGAACATGATTTTTAACAAGGTCAAGACTAGGTTGTAATCAGTGGGTTACTTGGCTTTAGTGATAGCATATATATTCCCTCTCCCATTTTGTTGGCTTGGTGAATTAAGAAATTGAAGACATATAGAACTGACCCACATTTCAGAAGATGTCCTTGGATCCTTTCAACTTTATCATACACATTTAAAGGGATTGAGACTGCTGGCTCAAGCTGAATGTTTCAGTAAGGAGACAAGTGAATGGAACCTTTGGGACAGAAATAGATTTAATGCAGAAAGCCAAAGCAACAAAATGCTTAGAGAGGCATCCAGTGTTTGAAGCACCGGGATTGGGTTTAATGCATCACTGCCATAACAATGCAAATGGGCTTCAGTTCCAAAATGACAAATTTCTGTTCCAAAGATAGACAATAATCAACCATTTTATGTCACATATGGTCTTTGGCATGTTGCAGTACTGTTGACATGGTTCTGCTCGAATCCTGAAAATTATTCTCCAAAGCACCTGAAGGCAGGACAAGAACCAACAGATGGAAACTAACCAAAGAGAGAAGCAACCTAGAACTAAGGAGAAACTTCCTGACAGAACAATTAATCAGTGGAACAACCTGCCTCCAGAAGCTGTGAATGCTCCAACACTGGAAGTTTTTAAGAAGAAACTGGACAGCTATTTGTCTGAAATGGTATAGGGTTTCTGCCTGAGCAGGGGGTTGGACTAGATGACCTCCAAGGTCTCTTCCAACTTATATTGTTGTTATTATCTTGCATTTAAAATAATGTTTGAATGTAATTTTAATAATGTAATTTTAACAATCCTAACATGAAATGCATCTGTACCAGGTGCCACATTTAATTATTTCAGCTACATTATATGCTTTCGATTTTAGATGAATTTATTGATGCAAAGAAGAATTTGGGCACAGTACTCTGAACTCCACTGAAATATTGTACCATATGGTGCTACTAACCTGTTTGTTCCTTCCAACTTCGTTGAGAAAAGTCTTAATAGCAGAGAGAACAGCGATAATTCCCTTGCACAAATCTGAGGATTCACATTAGCAGTAGCCAATATAGTCTCTCTCCAGCACTATGAGCTGGAAAATACAGCATTACAATAATGATGCGCTCATACTCTAGAGCAGGGGTCCCCAACCCCCAATCCATGGACCGGTACCGGGCTGCGGCATGCCAGGAACCGGTCCGCACAAACAAGCAAAGCCCCATCCGTGGGCTGCAGGCAGCACACAAAACCACGCACTCTCCGATCCGTGGAAAAACCTCTCTCCATAGAACCGGTCCCTGGTACCCAAAAGGTTCGGGATCTCTGCCCTAGAGGCTTCTATATAGCTTGATTTCCCCCCTCCCTCCCTTTTTGCCTTAGACAAAGAATTCAGTGTTCTTTTAAAGTCTGAATGTAAACTCACATATGGAAACACTTAGCTTTTTTTTTTTATAAAGAAAAATTCTAGGGAGTTAACACTGAAATATGTTTGGAGCTTAAAATTCAAATTATTAAACAGATTTTTAGTTATTCCTTCAACCACTGTGACTTTAAGCTGAAAGCCAACCCTCTCTACATTATTTCCCTGGGAACTTAGTAACTATTAATTAAAACTGAGTATTCTTTTAGGAAACACATTGTTCCTTTCTTTACAAGAAGGTTTTATTATTTTAAGCAATCTGAACTAATTCAATTTAGTTAACTAATTTAAATTTTATGCATTTAAACAAAGCTATATTATTTTAAACCAAGCTGAAAGATGTTTAGATCATCAGCACATCACCTCAGTTTTGTATTGATGACTTTCCCTGCTCCCTATCTTTATCCATGTCAAAGTGACATTGTCTGCAATTCCCTCTAGATTTGAAACTTTGAGCTGATTAAACTATATAGGAATCCCTGCTACATGAAGCCAATTTTATTTATATAGTTGAATTATAGTTTCACAACCAAAGGCCTGGATTGAAATTGTCATTAATTTCATCATCAGTCACAGAAACCTCCTGCCAATGGCTAAATTCAATATGTTAAGAACACATAGAAACCCTAACCTGTGTGGATTTGTAGTCCTGCACATTTGGAAGTAGCAAGCTGATTAGTGCAAAGTTTATTGTAAGTCTAGAGTGGTCATCTGGAAGGCCATCTTTCTATTCTGCTGAAAATATCAGACATTAAAAAGCTCTTGAGTTTATAAAACAGGTTACCACCAGCCTAAATACATGGCTTTCATTCTCCCATTTTAACAAAAGATGTCTAGAAATGAAAGTTTCAAAACGTTCACCCGTGAACCATTGGCCTTGACAGAAGGGGAACCAATGCAGTTTGTAATATCTGGGACATGTGAATCAATTGGGGTGATATTTGGATAGCTGGTTGCTTCCAAGAGTAATAAAAACTACAATGAAATCCAGAAGGACACAGATCAAATGGGGGGAGGAGGGATCAAATTAACAATGATAAAAGAATCAGAAAGGAGCAGAGGTTCTTTAGAGGATCTTTAATTTTCAAATTAGCGTAATGACTTCAATATCATGTAGATATGGCTTATAAAACTATTTCATAGATTCAAATGTAATAGGACATCTTTTATTCAAAGAGAGAGTGCTAAAGGTGGTGATACTTATATATATGATGAATCACGTTCCTTTCCATTTTCCAGTAGAAAGTGTTAAGTACATGAGCCATTCTCTCATTGAAATGAATGATGCTTAAAATGTTATCTGCAGCTTGTTCCATGAAGTTTTAATGGTTCAATGTTAATCTTGCTTTCCCAGGTCTATTTCTTAACTACAAAAATAGATGTGTATACAGTGCCAATTTGCTCTTTATGCTTTGGATGGAAGGAGAATTATCAGTCTGAAAGCAAACCAGATTTCAAATCTCTATCATGGCCCAGAAAAAGTGGTACTGCCAAAAAGGGTTTAAGATAATGGCCGCTTCTTTGCAACTTTAATAATCCATGATAATCATCTGAATAAATCTTTTTTCATCATGTCCAAAACTTGGTTTATTCTTCAAACTGGAATCTGATAGCAAGTAGTCTTGTGAACATCAAGTCAAGTGGGTAGAAAAGAGGTCAAGGAAGAAAATAATAAGTTTTTGATGGTACAACACAGCCTGCCAACGAGGCTTTGACTTGTTTTGCAAGTACAACAACTCCTGCAATAGATCTTTGGATTTGGTATAACAAGTGTAGATATATCCTTTGCTTAAACGGCATAACTGATGATCATGGCAGGTGATTTGGCTTCCTTTTTTCTTGTTCATTTTGTAAACATGCTTCTATTTTGATATAAATATTTTGCAGACATACGTCATTAAGTCCACCCTTCTGGTCATGTATATTCAAACCAGATAGTCTTTGAGAATTGGCTTGTTTATACTGTAAGAGCAAATCTGATCACATATCCACTAAAGTGTCCACTTCCTTTTCTCATAAATTGGATGACTTTCTGCTCCTGCTTCATGCATCAGCAAGGATTGCATAACAAGCTGACATGTAGTGTGGGGCACAATGTATTTTGTTTTCCACAATAGTGCAAATATAAATTGAGAGAAAACCCCACTCCTTACTAGCACTGATGATGTTACTTAGTATAGGTAATGAAACGTGCAAGAAAACAACCAAACTCAGCACCAAGGTCCCTTCATTTCACCCTGAGCTATAAACATTCTTTATCAGTGCAAATTTGCCCATATGCATGCATCAACCCTGCTTGTATTCATGAGCTTCATAAATAAGAATAGACCTGTGGAAAGAGAAACACGGTTAACAAACTAATATCCTTAAGATATGCAGGACAGTCAGCATGGGCTCTGACTCTCCTGGCTAGGAATTCTAAGAGCATCTCTCCTGGACAGTGTGAGGCTGTGAGGATTGATCTCAGAAATTATCTGTTTGTTTTTAAAACTTGTTTGCCTGAATCCAGCTAGTCCATGGGAACCTTACAGAGTTCATCAACATGCACAAAACCTAAGAAAATTAAGATAACTAAAATATTAGTTAAAAATTACAGAATTTTAAAACTGGTGTCACAATATAAAAATAAACCAGAAGACTCAATAAGAGCCCTGTTTTCTTTTGTTTCTTGAAAGCCGTGATGATGGAGGTTATATATGCTTCAGAGGGCAAGCTGTTCCTAAGGAGGAGGGCCACTACTGAAGCTATTCTCCCCCAATGAACATGCATGAGACACAGGTATGTCTGTGCATATGTATATATTACTGCCCCCAACAAAAGGCAAGAGCCAGGACAAAGCAAATCAATTAATTCAATTAAAAACTATTAATTGAAATTAAATGTCTATAAAATAAGGCACCTTATTTATAAAATGATTTGATCTCTGCATAAGCCAACTGTTGCCTCATACAGAAAACACCCATGGAGAGAATTATATACACACATGCCCACACACTCCCATCTCTTCTTCCAGGAGGAATGGCCAAAAAGAACAAAAGATCAGAGCAGGGCAAGGCTGAGGAATAGCTGTATTTGGAAGGGAAGGGAAGAAAAAGGGGGGGGGGACAAGACTGAATGAACATAAGCTAAGAAGAACAGCAGAGAGAAGGTAACAAAAGTGAGCCAAGCCTGTTTGATAATTCCAAAAAGGGCAATTCACCAAGCAGCTATTCCTAACCAGCAATTAAACTCTGGCCAATCTGCAAGCACAGCCACTCTTTGCAACAGTGATGTTTGCAAGCCTTTGTTAATTCCTTTGTTTTTAAAAGCTTCCAGCTTTACCTGTGGGTATAAGATACCTTCTCAATTCACAGATAATTATTTGGGGGGAAACGCTATCCAATAAACATGGAATTATTTTATTTGTTTACAAAAAGCCATGCCACAAAGTGTTTGAGAACTGCCTAAGAGGCTAAGGGATTGCTCAGGATTGATCTAGGGATTTTTTTATCTTGGTTTTCCAAGAAAGGGGTAATGACACAGAGCATGCAGTCTCTATTTTGAGATATGTAACTTGCTTTTTCATTTTTGCTTTAACTCCTATAAAAGATATGGTGATGAATTAGTTCAGTGATGTCCTAAGTCAGCGGTTCTCAACCTATGGGTCGCGACCCCATTTGGGGTCGATCGACCATTTCACGGGGGTCGCCAAGCAAGGCTGTCCGCCATTTTTTTTCCCTTTTCCGGCGGGTGCCTTACCTCCCTTGGGCTGGGCCAGCTGGTGGTCGGCCTGCTCCGTCTCTGCTGCTTGCCAGCTACGCCTCGGCCGGCGCAGGGGGCGGAACCACGCATGCGCGGCGCTCCCAGGCAGGGAAAGTCCTCGACTTACGACCGGTTGGGTAGTCCTCGACTTACAACCGGTTTAGTCCTCAACTTACGACCGGTTGGAGGTCGCGGCATTAAAAAGGTTGAGAACCACTGGTGTATGGTCAAGGTGCGGGGCAGAATAGTGTCATCAAAATTCTGCCAAAGTTATGTGACACACATAATAAACAGGCAGAGCTTCAATTGTAAAATCATGTCTGTTATTTTGAAGGTTTTTTTTTACTATGCCCTATGGCAATCCCTGGATTAGTTTGTCTTGCAAACAAAAATAAAGTAAGATTAGTAAGCAAGCACTAGTATGTTTTTATTTTTCAGTTTATATAGCCACCCATCTCACAAATCAAGTGACTCTGGACTTAGCCTCCTCCTTCAGAAGGAATGTAGTTTAGTAGCAGATGGGTGTTTTGCACGGAGAAGATCCCAAGTCCAGTTTCCTAGTGAATTCCATGAAAAAAAGTCACGCAGGTCTTTTCTGCATCCCTGGAGAGCCGGGTGCAAGGCTGGTCAGAGAACTAACCTGGTCTGACATATGGCTCTTTTTTATAATCCTCCATCAAAATTGAGTGCAAGAGGCAGGTCTCCATTTTTAATACAAAATAGTGTTGTCTGTCCTGTGATAGCATTTTACCTAGAAATTTATCCTTACAGTTTAGTTTACATTTGTTTGGGGGGGTTTTGTGCCTTCAAATCAGATTATTATTATTATTATTATTATTATTATTATTATTATTATTATTATTATTATTATTATTATTATTAGTGACTACCTGGACTAGTCCCTGCAGTTTCCTTGGCAAAGTTTTTCTGAAGTGGCTTGTTATTGCCCATTCCCTAAGGACAAGAGTGAGTGACTGGTCCAGGATCATTTGGCTGGCTTCATACCTAATGCAGGATGAATTCAGAGTCTCGTGGTTTCTAGCCTGATGTCTTCACCACTACACCAAACTGACTCTTTTTTAGTTATTAATAGGTCTTTACTCACCAGATGCTTCAGAGAATTCTTCTAAAACTGGGCTAAAAGCAACAATGCTGCTCTCAACCAAAACTTTGCATGGCCAGTTCACCAAAGGTAATCGGTATTCAAAAGCATTTCTCAACCTCAGCCTTATTTCACAGGACAGGGTGTCCTGTGAAAGGATTGGACTGCAGCTTCCAGATTGGCCAGCTGACTGGTCTGGAGAAGGAGGTGACCTCCCAACTCACTTGGAAGGCACAAGGTTGGAGAGGGTTGCTTTTCCCTGAAGGACTGCCTGATTTAAATCTCCCTTTAGATCAGGGGTCTTCAAACTTGGCCCTTTTATGACTTGTGAACTTCAACTCCCAGAATTCCTCAGCCAGCGTGCCTGGCTGAGGAATTCTGGGAGTTAAAGTCCACAAGTCATAAAAGGGCCAAGTTTGAAGACCCCTGCTTTAGATAATGAAGGCTGATAGGGAGGGAGGGTGGATCTTTAAAATTGATGAGCAGTACAAATGTCCCCTTATCATAAATGGCAAAATGGATATTCCAAATGGATCCATTATTTTCATTGCCACTTGATTTCAACAAGAGTTCTAGTATTTAAAAATATATATTGTATTCTCTGAACAGGGAGTGATTTTTATAAGCCTTACACCAGATTATCCCCTTAGTTGTTTTTTTTCTTCTAAATTAGAGTACCCCAAACACTTCAGCTCACAGAAGGCATTTAACCCCTTAAAGGAGGAGATCTCTATATCTCTATAAATGCACCACCCACTTACCAAGAGGACATTGCTTTATATATTATATATTTATAAACTGATTCAAATTCAAATACATTTATTTATTTTATTCTGAAAGCTGTCCAACTTCATGAAAACTTGGATGTGAATAACATAAAACAGTAAAAACCAAATACCAAAACAAGAATTATATGTATCTAAAGGGATATCTTCAACTTAGCATACAAAATCCTTGCCCTCTACCCTAAACCAGAGTCATAGGAAATAATCAGATTTTCAAGGAGCTTCTAAACATTTTTGGAATTGGGTCAATATACAGTACATCTCAAATATTACATTTGTATTTGAACCTTGATCAAATTCCTAACTCTATTAGAGTAGGCAATGACCAGGGGACACGTGTGTCTGCTGAGAGAGATGGTACCATTCTTTCTCATATTCTAAATGTATTTTCCCAGAAGACCCATTGATTAATGTAGTGTCTCCGTTCAAGAGCTTACAGCATAATTTAGCATTTGGCTGCCCTTCTGATAAACTTGGGAGCAGAGCCACTTTTCTGTTTTCTAAAATGAAGAACTATAGAGGGTTGTCATTTAATAAGAATGCATATAATCTGAGCGATCTTTAAACAAAACCTGCTTTGGGGTGATTGACAGCAGAAGTATGGCTATAATTTGAAGGCTTAAAAAAAAGAAAAGAAAAGAATGTATCCTGCAAGAATGAAAAAGATCAAGCAGGAGGGGTGAAACTGTTGAAGGCCTTGGCACAAAAGCCCTGCTGCTTATTTATGAGAAAGAGTGAGTTATCTTCCTGAAACTGTTTTTCTGGGAAATAAATCCACAAATCTTGGAGGGACACAGATTTAATGAAATACCCACCTGACTGACTCTTCCCCCCCCCCAGTAATGGCTAATTCCTTGTTACTGAGTAATGAGCAGCTACTATTATAAACTGCCTGAGTCCCCCTTTTAAAAATCTTTCTTTACTCTTGGCCAACAAATGTCCATTGCTAACTTATTTGCTAGAGTTACGTCCTTCCTTTCTGCCTTTCAAGCTGACAGTGCTCCCTCCTACCTTTTGTCTTCCCAGACCTGTGAGTTAGGTTGAGTGATTGGGCCAAAATTACGGAGTGACCTGCCATGAGTGAGGATGGATTAAATCCTTGCCCAATTCAATCAGACTGGGTTTCAAGTAAACCTCTGGGTGGTTCCTTAATATTTTCATCTTATGTTCAGCTTATCAGACAGTTCAAAGGTATCTTCACTTCTGGGTATAGTGTTAGCCTAGAGAGGGGGGCAGAAAAAAAGAGTAAAACAACTCTTTCCCAAACCTTTTGGGGAATTTCAGACTCTTGGTCAAGCTTTCCTCACTGATTCCTGGTCTGTCCTCTCCAAATGCCATCCTTCTCACTGACCAGGCTGCTCTGCACTGCTCCTTTTCTGATCCTGCTGGCTGATGAGTTGCAGATTTCACCTTCTTCCAGGATTCTGTCTCCTGATACACAGTATCTTTGGTGTGCAGCACAACCACAATACCAACCTCCTCATTGTCTAGCAAATCTTCCTCTTATGTACTTTCTCCAAAAAGTAGATGTGCCTGCTTACAAATGCCTTAATTAGATAAGCTTCTCGGTGACTAAGTAACATTTTGCATGGAATTGGCACCCAAACAAAGCTTCCTTAACCTCAAGACCAATTTGCAAAACTTGTATGCATCACAGCATCTCACCCTGCCATACAAACATGCAAAAATAAAAGGTTGGTGCTGAAGATACTGCCCATCAAAATCATGTTAAGCCATACGTAGATCTGCAAGGTGGATATGGAAAGCAGTCCCGGAAAAGAAATGGCTTAGTAACGGGAGCCTCACAATTCACCTTAGCCAAACCTGGTAAATCTTCTGACAACGGCAGGGTTTAGGTCATCCAGGCAGCACTTGAAGAACCTCTTGCTGAGTGGTGCCACTCTCAAGGAAGCCCCACTCACTCTTGCATCCCAGTCTGGAGTCTGCTTCTGAGATGATACCAAGCTCTCCAAGGAAGCACAGTGGGAAGATGGTCTTGGCCAGGGGAGACAGGCCAGGAGGCTGGGTCTGCCTAAGACAGTGATGGCGAACCTTTTAGAGACCGAGTGCCCAAACTGCAACCAAAACCCACTTATGCATCATTGGGTGCCGGGTGGGTGTGGCCCATTGGCTGGGTGTGGCCCATTGGATGGCCGTGGCTGCGGTGGTAACAGCAGACTGGGTGGGACTAAAAAGTTCAATCAATCAATTCCAACTTTGCAAGATCTTTTTTTTTCTGCGAGAAGTTGAAATTGACTGATTGAGCCTTTTTTTTTTGCATACAGCAGTGGACGCCTAAAGCGAAAATGTTTTATAAAACCTACCTGAAGGCCTAGGACTGGGGCGACGGCACGTGTGCCCACAGAGAGAGCTCTGAGTGCTGCCTTTGGCATCTGTGCCATAGGTTCGCCACCACTGGCTTAAGAAGAGGCATCCACTGTGGAGGAGAGCTTGGTCTGGCTGCATTCTGCAAGGGTCTGTCAGCCAATTGAGGAGTGGGAAAGACCGTACAACCAGGCAGACAAGCAGGTAGACAAGCTCTCTTTGCTAAGCAAGAGTAATGAGGAAGGAAGGCCTCTGCCAGACAAAGAGAACGAAAACAGCAAACTGGAACAAAAGACAAAAGGAAAGGAAATTCTCTCACAAGAAGAAACAACACTTTTGAATAAGAGATCCTTGCATTAAATGAACTAAATACAAAACATGGAAAAATACATGAGTATAACAGGACACCCCCCAACCCACCCCCCAAGTTTTTAAAGATGTTTGTGTGTGCATAGGTTTGTTGTGTGAAAAATAAGGACAAAAGATCCCAGCATTTGCTAAACAACTTGACCAAGTAGAACTTAAATCCAAATGGCAATTTTGAATGTTGCACTGACAGGTGAATAGACTCTCAATCCTATAATAAAACAAACTTTTCAGCCATCAGTAGCTTTAACCGTCAAAAGACCTCCAAATATTTGTCTTTTCTCCCTTCTCCCTCTGACTTAATTTCCTCTCTATATTATTGGCAGACTCGATAAAAAAGAAAAATCATTTCCTTTCCTGTCACTTATGGCTATATTTTGTTTCATTAAAAGTCTGAAAGCAGACTTGTAAGGGAAAGTGTCAGATTATCCCATATTTGGAATTTTCCATCCCTGATACAAAATCCCTTTGAGTCAAAACAGGTGCTGTGTTAGTGACCTCCTTATATCACAAGCAACTAGAGAAATCGGGTGGAACGTTATCTGTTTTGCAGAACAGCCTTCCATAGCCTGGTGCCTCAAATGTATTGAATTCCTGCTCCCATCATCCCCAGTCAGTACAGCTCAGCATTTTTCAGTCTTGGCACCTTTAAGATGTGTGGACTTCAACCAAGCTGGGAAATTTTGGAATTGAAGTCCACACATTTTAAAGTTGCCAGGTGGAAAAACACTGGCATAGCTAATGACCCCATGATGGCTGAGGAGAACAAATTGAGCCCCGTAATGGTAAATGTACTATATGGGTACTATTTGGCCCTAAGAATGCAGCAAAGGGCCCAATGAATATTTGATATGTCTCTCAGATATTCCTGGTCTAGTTGTAAAACCCACTTCTAAATAAAAACTAGAGGTCAGCTTCAAAGAAAGCTTAGCTACCTTTAATCACTGGAACATAATAATCGGAACTTGAACAGTGGATTTCTTAAACACATTACAGGAACTAATTTCCTCTAGATTTATTGGACCTGTAATGAGAAATGAAAATTTTGCACTAAATTTCTTCTGATCCACACACATTTTACCCAGCCCTATAAATATATCTATACAAGGACACAGGATTCAAAATAGCCTTCCATATATAGATCTACTATACACTAGAAATATAGCAGTTCTCAACTTACGACCACAATTGACCCAAACTTTCTGTTGCTAAGCAAGACACCTGTTAAGTAAATTTTGCCTCATTATATGACTTTTCTTGCCAATGTTGTTAAGTAATTATTAAGTTAGTTACACAGTTAAGTGAATCTGGCTTCCTCATTGACTTTGCTTGTCAGAAGGTTGCAAAAGATGATCAGATATCCCCAAGACACTACAACCGTCAGAAATATGAATCAGTTGCCAAGCATCTGATCACATAACTATGAGGATGTTGCAACAATAGTAAGTGTGAAAAACGGTCATATCACTTTTTTCAGTGCCATTGTAACTTCGAACAGTCACTAAACAAATGATTGCAAGCAAAGACTACTAAGGCCGTGATGTATGAAGAGCAAAATTTGAATAACTTCACATTGAAATTTTACAGTAGATTCAACTTTTCAGCTAGAGCTGAGCATGCTACAACAAAGACCTAAATATATGTTGTATTACTAATGTGATTACCATGAGGTCATATTTTTTATTAAATAATAAATTGTTTATGTCAACAGCTCTATAAACAATAACACCCCACAGATTAAGCCAATACATTTTAATTTTTTTAAAGCAAGGACATTACATCAATATACTGCATTCACACGATTCGTATTTTCGATAGTGTCTCATAATATGATTTAGATGGTTGTGATTTTTTTCAGTATGGTAATGACTTTATAAAGTAATAATGGAAACAACCATTTGTCTCTTTTCATTTTAGTGATTTCAAGTGATGCGTTAATTTTTCCACTGAGGTGTTATCAAGGTTATTCTCAGATACCCTTTCTACAGGTTTCCAATATTTTTTGGTTTCTAATCTGCCAGTCATTAATAAATAAATGAATACATTAGTAGTGCCTTACTTTTCAGATTTCTATTCTTACCAGAAAATAACGGCAAGACATGTTTCTTTTTCTATTTTTGATACGTAATAGTACAATTTCCTAAAACACCATATCCAAACATTTAATGACTCTTAGAGGTAACTAAAACATACAAAAAGTATTTTTGCCTTGACAGTCCTTGCAACATGTATTTGTATTGGTTTTCATAGTTTAAAACTTTAATTGGAGTGATATGTCAACAGTGTAAAATGTAAATGCCATTTGGACTAAGTGTTGAGAAGAGCCCTAGGGTTTTTGTTTCCATATTTGTCTCAATCCTAATATTTCTCTCTCAAAATTGAATTCCTGTATCTTCTTCAAAGATTTTGTATTTCTAATTTTTGATTGGCCCACAGGATGAATTATGATTGGTATAGTAATACACGGGGAAAAGTAATTTAATCTGCAACTCCTAATCCATAATCTAAATGAAACAATTGTCATAACTTTTGATTGTACAATTAATAAAATAAACCAATGTTCCCTGAAGGCTGCTGTTTAATTTCAAATCCCTTTGTGACTGTTAATCACATGGCTAATATACATTTATAAAAAAGAACAGATTATTTAGAGCACAGACATTTTATCAGGGCTATCTGAAAATAAAAGTTAAGCATTTTTCCCACAGTATTGTAAACTATTTTATTCTCTACTTTATTTAAGAATCAACTAACCAAGTAATGAGCAATAAAAAGCCCACTATAACACAACTGTGCTTTTTGCACCACTGAAATTAGTGGGTTTCAGTGCATCTAAGACCTCATTAGCCACACTACGTGCCTGGGTTAAGATTATGGTAAATCTGAAAATTTTATCTCAAAGTTGTAAATTGAGTCAGAAATTCCATATAGTTACAGGCAGATTTATAAACCAGGAAGCAGCCAAAGAAATCAAAATAGAGAGAATTTAAGGACAACATTCAAATCCCAAGGAAGGTCTTTGGATCTAAACATTCTAAAATAGGAATCCTAGAAAGATTCACAAGTAGGATGATTCTTAAATAGCCTTGGTCTCTGACTCTAAACCATGGGTGTCAAACTCGATCGCGGCATGTGATGTATCGTCACGTATTGTGATGTTTTTTGCCTTTGCGGAGCTGGGGTGGGCATGGCCAGCACATGACGCATCCGGCCTGTGGGCCGCCAGGTTGACACCCCTGCTAAACTGCACTGCTGATGTTCCTGATCAGTCCTGCTTCATTTCAATAGTTTAGTCCCAAATAGCCCTGCCAGGATTAGCTGTCTCTTAACAGAATAACAGAGCTGGAAGGGACCTTGGAGGTCGTCTAGTCCAACTGGTTGCTCAAGCAAGAAACCCTATAATATTTCAGACAAATGGGTGTCCAATGCTTCTTAAAAACCCTCCAGGGTTCACGCAACTTCTGAAGGCAAGTTGTTCCACTGATTAATTCTTCTAACAGTCAGGAAATTTCTCCTTAGTTCTAGGTTGATTCTCTCCCTGATTAGTTTCCATTCATTGCTTCTTGTCCTGCCTTCAGGTGCTTTGGAGGGTGATATAGGTGAGTGATATAGATGAGCACTATTGCGTCTTTTGACTGTGGTTTTGAGAACTGGGTTTAGCAGCCTTTTGAATGAGACAGGAGGCTTATCCTCTTAAATCCCTAATCATGGCATGAACATGCCCCAGGATCTATTTTTTTATGATGTCTTCAGGATGTTACTGAAAACAGAAGGCAATTGGTATCACTCCATCCTTGCTCTTCACCACAGCATTAGTTTTTATATGAGGTATAAAATTAGTTAAATTATATTTAACTTTTTAAGCAAGGTGATCATTGTAATAGAGTATCAACCTGTCAACGGTCAGGCTGTGGAGTAGAAGGGGGTATACATGTGGATCCTGTCTCATGCTTTGGGCTTGGTAGATTTGTCTTAGGAACATTCTCAACTAGGATAGACCCACCTGTTATATATCATTTGAAGCTAGTAACTTTTTCTCAGGTCCCTGTTCTTGCTCTGCCACATATGCCAATTTGAGGAATCCCACAAATTGTCTTCCTGCTAACCTGCTTCTTGCTGATCTCATCATGAGATAGAAATAGAGCTCTCACCCATTACACTACCTTGCTAATTAAAAGGTCAGTAATTAAAGAATGGAAATAATGACAATAATGTTACCTACTCGCCACATAGCATAGAGGTAGTGTGATGAGGTTTCAGTCCTTCCTTCCTTCCTTAATTGGAGAAAAGACAAGTCACACCAGAGATATTAAAGCTGAAGTCATTATGGCCACAGCAGAGATATTAAAGCTCTTTTTTATTTAAAAAGAAGAGATTTGAT